>NW_016846319.1:0-209 GCF_001698545.2 Rhinopithecus bieti | reverse complement strand
TGAAATTTGCCACATCGATTAGCTCTCCCTTTCATGAAAGATTTCTCTGTAGTATGTGATGCTATTGGATAGCATTTACCCACATTAGAACTTCCTTCAAAGTTGGAGTGAATCCTCTCTAGCTGTGAGAGTTTTAGATGGCATCTTCTTCCAATAAAAAGGCTATTTTATCTATATTGAAAATCTGTTGTTTAGTGTAGCCACCTTCA
>NW_016846318.1:0-1449 GCF_001698545.2 Rhinopithecus bieti | reverse complement strand
AATTTTAAATGGCAGTTTTCTCTGAGCTCAACATGAAAGATATCAGGTACCAAAGTGGATTGTGAAATGGATCATTCTTTAAGAATTGCAAACAGAGTCAAAAAGCAGTTAAATGCTCTTGAATCCCTCACCCACATCAAGGATAGATATGGTTGAGAAATTGCTCATGGGATGGTTTCTTTGGACAAAGCTATGCTCTGGGAACCCACCCCAAAGGGGAGAGATAGAAGTGCCTCTAACTTTACCTCAAGTGGAAAGAAAGGGGCTCCAGTGGGACTACTTGGAAGGTTTCATTCGTTTTCCTGAAATAACCCTTACAAAGTCTTAAATCTGGAGATGAGTTGACTGAAAGCATAAGCACAGAAGAAATGGTTGTGTTGCAAGCTTACTATTTCAAGCTATGTCAAGACAAAATGACAGCATATAGGCTGTGCCCAAAAGAACTGACTGGAGTTTACATCCTGTCCGAGAGGATCAAATGTAGGGGCACTAAGACCCCAGAAAATATAAACTAGATGGTGTGGACTGATATGGGAATGGCTAAACAGATAAAAATGCAACACATCATAAAAAATATAGATTAATTTTCTCACTAAGGCTCCCTAGGAACTCATGAAGATACTGAAGAGAAAATGTGAACTTACATATCTGCCAGCCTCAGATGTCAAGTAATCTTAACAGTAGTACCAATCAATTTAGAATTTTCTTGTCCCACTTATTTTCTACACTATGGCTCTAGATAAAATTCAGGAAAAAAGGATTTTTTTTCATGAAAAAATAGTAATGTCTAAAAGTATTTTGTCTGATATTATTATTTTAATATGATATTATTTAAAATGCAGGTATAGAGCATAATATTTGAATTATATCAAGATTTCATTTGTTGTTTAGCCTATGTTCATTCATTTATTTGAGGAAATATAAAATTATCTTTCATTTACTCAGCAATAATTTTATTGCGGTCCTCCTATTCATCGGGCATTGTGTTAGTCCAGCGGTAAACAAATTAGATTAAAATCCCGGCCCTCAGATAATTTATATTCAGAGGGTAGGGGCTGACATCTAAAAAAGATAAGAAGGAAAATGCATAGAATGTTAGATGTTAAACAGTGTTACGGAAGAAAGGAACATAGAATTAGGCTAGGGAGAATCAGAGTGGATGGCAGATTTCAGTTTAGATGGGATAAAGTGAAGGTCAGGCAGGATAAAGACCTAAAGGAGGTGAGGGGATGAGATATGCAGACACCCAGGAAGACTGTTCCAGGAAGGGGGAACGGAATGTGTAAATAAACTGATGCGCAAATATGCAAGAATGTTAAATACAAACAGAGAAGGTCACAGAAGTAAGTGAAGGGCCAATTAAGAGCATTCTAGGTTATTGTAAGAACTTGGTTTTCAAATAGTTTATGTTTGTAATTATTATGTATAAGTCCTCTGCATTCTTGCTTG
>NW_016846317.1:0-486 GCF_001698545.2 Rhinopithecus bieti | reverse complement strand
ATTTTAAATGGCAGTTTAACAACCATTAGCGGTAAACAAATTAGATAAAAATCCCTGCCCTCAGATAATTTATATTCAGAGGGTAGGGGCAGACATCAAAAAAAGATAAGAAGGAAAATGCATAGAATGTTAGATGTTAAACAATGTTACAGAAGAAAGGAGCATAGAATTAGGCTAGGGAGCATCAGAGTGGATGGCACATTTCAGTTTAGATGGGATAAAGTGAAGGTCAGGCAGGATAAAGACCTAAAGGAGGTGAGGGGATGAGATATGCAGAAACCCAGAAAGACTGTTCCAGGAAGGGGGAACAGAATGTGCAAATAAACTGATGCACAAATATGTAAAAATGTTAAATACAAAGAGAGAAGGTCACAGAAGTAAGTGAAGGGCAGATTAAGAAGAGCATTCTAGGTTATTGTAAGAATTTGGTTTTCAAATAGTTTATGTTTGTAATTATTATGTATAAGTCCTCTGCATTCCTGCTTA
>NW_016846316.1:0-1187 GCF_001698545.2 Rhinopithecus bieti | reverse complement strand
ATATTACATAATGTATAATATCTATAATATATAATATAATATATATAAAATATACATATATGTATTTCATCTCAATATTATAGATGTGGAAAGTATATCTCAAAATTGATAATTTAATCAGCTCAGGATCATGCAGCTTAGATTTAAGGAGTTGATCCCAGATATAGAACTGAAATTAAAATTGGAGTGGACCTAGTCAAGGCAGTGTGTGCATCTGGTACAGTAAATTCAACGCCATGTCACTGATACAACAGAGCTGCCAAACCTTGGTTGTTCTTTCTTACCAAAATATTTCAAGGCATAGAATAATAAACATTTGCCTTAAATTTTTGGATTTCAAAGTATTTCCTTCACAACCTGATGGAGTAGGTGATTTTATTTCTATTTTACAGGAGAAGAAATCAAACCCCAAAGTGGTTAAAATTTTTACCTGAGATACCAGACCCCAATGTCTGACAATTTCTTTTTATGACTGCCCACATTTGCTCTTCCCTGAAAACTCCACCCCACCTCTTTAACTACTTCCTACTTATCTTTTGAAACTCAACTCAGTTGTCTTCTTCTGAAGGAAACCCTCTCTGGAAATCACTCCCACCTCATCAGCACTATCTGCTTTAGATGTTCTTCCTCTGTGTTAATGCAGATTATAGCTCTATTTACACTGTACTTTGGTGACTTATCAGCTGGTAAGGAAATCCAGGACAAGATCCCTGCCTTATTTAATTTTGTACTCAAAAGGAATGGTCTGAAATTGAACCAAGTCTAGTGCTCTAAAAAGTCTGCTTCCTGTAATGTTGCTCATCCATGATTCATGATAGTAAACTGGAGGCAAAGCAAAGACCATTGCTTTGATGTCTGTGTATATCCTCAGCCTTCCAGAGACAAAGCCACATATGAGATAGCCTTCTCGGCTGGGCTCGGTGGCTCATGCCTGTAATCCCAGCACTTTGGGAGGCCAAGGTGGGTGGATCACGAGGGTAGGAGATCAAAACCAGCCTGGCTAACATGGTGAAACCCTGTCTCTACTAAAAACACAAAAAATTAACCGGGTATGGTGGCACATGCCTGTAGTCCCAGCTACTCGGGAGACTGACACAGGAGAATCGCTTGAACCCATGAAGTGGAGGTTGTAGTAAGCCAAGATCACGCCACTGCACTCCAGCCTGGCAACAGAGCGAGACTCTGTC
>NW_016846314.1:0-236 GCF_001698545.2 Rhinopithecus bieti | reverse complement strand
GATCATTTTAGGGAGCACCAGCATTCAGGGAGAATCAGGATTTAGGGAGCACCAGCATTCAGGGAGAATCAGCATTGAGGGAGCATCACTTTAGGGAGAACCAGCATTCAGGGAGGATCACATCTAGGGAGGATCACTTTAGGGAGCACCAGCATTCAGGGAGGATCATTTTAGGGAGCACCACCATTCAGGGAGGATCATTTTAGGGAGCACCAGCATTCAGGAAGGATCATTTT
>NW_016846313.1:0-792 GCF_001698545.2 Rhinopithecus bieti | reverse complement strand
TATCCACAACTTTTACATGCATATTATACCTAAACAAAATAGTTAAAAAAAAAAAAATAGTAACTCTAGGGCTGGGCGCAGTGGCTCTTGCCTGTAATCCCAGCACTTTGGGAGGCCAAGGTGGGTAGATCACTTGAGGTCCAGAGTTCAAGACCAGCCTGATTAATATGGCCAAACCTTGTCTCTACTAAAATACAAAATTAGCAGGCTTGGCAGTGCATGCCTGTAATCCCAGCTACTCGGAAGGATGAGGCAGGGGAATCGCTTGAACTCAGGAGGTTGAGGTTGCAGTGAGTTGAGATCACGCCATCGCACTCCTGCCTGTGCAACAAACAGGAAATCTCCATCTCAACAAAACAACCAAAAAAGTAATTCTAAAGATATGATGCTTAACATATACATTTAAAATAAATGGCATTAATAAAACAGACAAATATTATATAACTAATATCATGCTTAATAGTAAAACTGAATGTCTATCTCTTCATCAGAAATAAGTAAAGCCTGTCTCTTCTAATCATTACCATTCAACATTGTACAAGAGGTTCCAGCCGTTGCAAAAGACAAGAAAATAAATAAAATATACCCACAGTTTGAATGAAAAGAATAAATTCTTATTACCCACAGTCTGCATTATTATCTATATACACAATCTAAAAATATTAAAATATTTTTTAAATTTTAGCAGCTTTGTAGAATAAAAGGAATAAATTTAAATACGTTATGCATCAAAACGATTTTTTTTTTTTTGAGATGCAGTCTCACTCTGTTGCCCAGGCTGGAATGCAGTGG
>NW_016846312.1:0-767 GCF_001698545.2 Rhinopithecus bieti | reverse complement strand
CTCCCTTTGTCCATGTGTTCTCATTGTTCAGTTCCCACTTACAAGTGAGAACATGCGGTGTTTGGTTTTCTGTTCCTGTGTTAGTTTGCTGAGGATAATGACTTCCAGCTCCATCCATGTCCCTGCTAAGGACATGATCTTGTTCCTTTTTATGCTGTGAAGTATTCCATAGTGTATACATACCACATTTTCTTTATCCAGTCTGTCATTGATGGGCATTTGGGTTGATTCCATGTCTTTGTGATTGTGAATAGTGCTGCAGTGAACAAACGCATGCATGTATCTTTATAATAGAATGATTTGTATTCCTTTGAGTATATCCCCAGTAATGAGATTACTGGGCCAAGTGGTATTTCTGGTTCTAGGTCTTTGTGGAACTGCCACACTGTCTTCCACAATGGTTGAACTAATTTACATTCCCACCAACAGTGTAAAAGTGTTCCTATTTCTACACAGCCTTGCCAGCATCTGTTGTTTCTTGACTTTTTAATAATCACCATTCTGACTGGCATGAGATGGTATCTCATTGTGGTTTTGATTTGCATTTCCCTAATGATCAGTGATGTTGAGCTTTTTTTCATATGTTTGTTGGTCATATTAATGTCTTTCAAGAAGTGTCTGTTCATGTCCTTTGCCCACTTTTTAATGGTGCTGTTTGCTTGTTTTCTTGTAAATTTAAGTTTCTTATAGATTTTGGATATTAGAACTTTGTCAGATGGATAGATGACAACAGTTGTCTCCCATTCTGTAGGTTGACTGTTCACTCT
>NW_016846311.1:0-947 GCF_001698545.2 Rhinopithecus bieti | reverse complement strand
TATTGGAATAGTTTCAGAAGGAATGGTACCATCTCCTCTTTGTACCTCTAGTAGGATTCAGCTGTGAATCTGTCTGGTCCTGGACATTTTTTGGTTGTTAAGCTATTAATTATTGTCTCCATTTCAGAACCTGTTATTGGTCTATTCAGAGATTCCATGTCTTCCTGGTTTAGTCTTGGGAGGGTGCATGTGTCCAGGAATTCACCCATTTATTCTAGATTTTCTAGTTTGTTTGTGTAGAGATGTTTATAGCCTTCTCTGATGGTAGTTTGTATTTCTGTGGGGTCGATGGTAATATCCCCTTTATCATTTTTTACTGTGTCTATTTGATTTTTCTCTCTTTTCTTCTTTATTAGTCTTGCTAGTGGTCTATCAGTTTTGCTGATCTTTTCAAAAAACCAGCTCCTGCATTCATAGATTTTTTTGAAGGGTTTCTTGTGTCTCTATCGCCTTCAGTTCTGCTCTGATCTTAGTTATTCCTTGCCTTCTGCTAGCTTTTGAATTTGTTTGCTCTTGCTTCTCCAGTTCTTTTAATTGTGATGTTTGGGTGTTGTTGATTTTAGATCTTTCCTGCTTTCTCTTGTGGGCATTTAGTACTATAAATTTCCCTCTACACACTGCTTTAAATGTGTCCCAGAGATTCTGGTATGTTGTGTCTTTGTTCTCGTTGGTTTCAAAGAACATCTTTATTTCTAACTTCATTTCATTATTTACCCAGTAGTCATTCAGGAGCAGTTTCCTGAATCATTGTTTTTCAGTTTTCATGTAGTTGTGCAGTTTTGTTTTGTTTTGTTTTGTTTTTTTGAGATGGAGTCTTGCTCTGTCGCCCAGGCTGGATTGCAGTGGCACAATCTTGGCTCACTGCAACCTCAACTTCTCTGGTTCATGCCATTCTCCTGCCTCAGCCTCCCAAGAAGCTGGTAACACAGGTGCCTGCCACCACGACT
>NW_016846310.1:0-767 GCF_001698545.2 Rhinopithecus bieti | reverse complement strand
TCTTTCAAATTTATAAAATCTCATTTAAAAAACTGCACCCATTGCCACACAACCAAAATTCTACATATCCAGGTCTCCCTTTTAGTTAGGGATTGCTACCTGGTCAATGTGGTCAAAGCAACTGTGGTACGGGATTTCTAGAAAGACTCCCCAGAAGACAAAGGGCATGTTCCTTCTTTCATCCTGATGCTTAGGCCAATGATGTGATGACTGGCACTCCAGCAGCTATCTTAGACTGTGAAGATGAGGGCCACAATATAGGGATAGTGGAACTACGAGCCGGAAGAAGTCTCAGTACCTCATTATTGCTGAGTCTGCATACAAGCCCTTAACTTCTTTTACACAAGAGATAAATAAAGTTTCATCTTTTTAAAGCCTTTGTTGATCCCCAATAGATACATTTACCTCAAGGAGTTGCTGGGGGAATTAAATAAGATACTACAGATCAAGTAATTAGTGCTTGGTCTTATACATACTACGCACTGAAACGAATCTTAGCAATCATGTTTTGTTGCTGTTCTTATCACTATTATCATCAATATCATTACAAAATCTAGAATAGTCCCCTATTCTGCATTAGTCTGAGCCACCTTCATTCAGTTATTTAATTGTCCATTTGCTTAAAAATCCCTAGAACTGTGTCTTTCATGAGAACCTATTCATAAATCTTCCTAATATAGAGTCTCTGATAACAAAACAAAATGTTTCTCTTTGAATTTCATCACTAAATCATCCACACAACCAACAATAATGAAGATTTAGGTCTG
>NW_016846309.1:0-947 GCF_001698545.2 Rhinopithecus bieti | reverse complement strand
TTTGAGACGGTGTCTGGCTCTGTCACCCAGGCTGGAGTGCAGTGGCCCGATCTCGGCTTACTGCAAGCTCCACCTCCCGGGTTCACGCCATTCTCCAGCCTCAACTCCTGAGTAGCTGGGACTACAGGCACCCGCCACCATGCCCGGCTAATTTTTTGTATTTTTTAGTAGAGATGGGGTTTCACCGTGTTAGCCAGGATGGTCTCGATCTCCTGACTTCGTGATCCACCTGCCTCAGCCTCCCAAAGTGCTAGGATTACAGGCGTGAACTACTATGCCCGGCCTAGACACAATTTTTATAATGAATGGAGGTGCACTTTCACCTGAGTGAAGTGGAGGAAGAAGAAAGTGACCTATATGAGGAAAAGGATGTTTGTTTTGCACGTGCTGTGTCCCCAATGTATACAGTAGGTACTCAATAAACTTCTTTTTTTTTTTTTTTGAGACTGAGCCTCACTCTGTCGCCCAGGCTGGAGTGCAGTGGCACAATCTCAGCTCACTGCAACCTCTGCCTCCCAGGTTCCAGCGATTCTCCTGCTTCAGCCTGCTGAGTAGCTGGTCTTACAGATAAGTGCCACCACCACGCCCAGCTAATTTGTCATATTTTTAGTACAGACAAGGTTTCACCATGTTGGCCAGGCTGGTCTCGAACTCCTATCCTCAAGTGATCCGCCCACCTCAGATTACAATCCCAGCACTTTGGGAGACTGAGGTGGGCAGATCACTTGAGGACAGGAGTTTGAGACCAACCTGGCCAACACAGTGAAACCCTGCGTCTATTAAAAACACAAAAATTAGCCAGGGTTGGTGGCACATGCCTTTAGTCCCAACTACTTGGGAGGCTGAGGTAGGAGAATTGCTAGAACCTAGGAGGCAGAAGTTGCAGTGAGCCAAGATTGTGCCACTGCACTCCAGCCTGGGTGACAAAGCAAGACTCTGGCTCAATA
>NW_016846308.1:0-943 GCF_001698545.2 Rhinopithecus bieti | reverse complement strand
TAAGGAAATATCTTCAGATAAAAACTGGAAAGAACCTTCCTGTGCATCTGCTTTTTGCTTTGTTTATTCATCTCACATAGTTGACGCTTTCTTTACAATACGCATGTTGGAAACTCCCTCGTGGATGGATCCGCGAAGGGATATTTGGGATCACATTCGGGCCTATGGTGAAATAGTCAATACAGTCAGATAAAACTGGCGAGAAGCTTTCTGAGAAACTGCTTGGTGATGTGTGCATTCCACTCAAGGAGTTATAACTTTCTTCTCCTAAGGCACAGTTTGAACACTGTTCCTGTAAAACCATAAGAGTGATATTCGGAGCACATTGAAGATTATGACAAAAGTGAAATGTCGTCCAATAAAAAACAGAAAGAAGCTCTTGAAGAAACTGCTCTCTGACATGTCCATTCCTTTCACAGGATTAAAGCTTACTCTACATTTCCCAGTTTTAAGGTCGGTCTTTAAGGCTTCTGCGAAGGGGTCGTAAGTGGCGACCAGAGGCCTGTGTGAGGCAAGGAAATGTCTTTCATCGAAAAACGGAGAGAAGCTTTCTGCGCAACTCTTTTGTGATGTTTGTATTCATCTCATAGCGTTAAATCATTCTTTGGGTTGAGCAGTTTGAAATCACTGTTTCTGTGGAATCTGAGAAAGGACATTTGGAAACATCCTTTAGAATATCCTGAAAAAGAAATAACCTCAGAGAGAAACCAGAGGGAAGCTTTCTCTGAAACTGCTCTGTGTCACGTGAATTCTGCTCACACAGTTAAGCTTCTCTTTTCATTGAGCTGTATCATAACACTGTTTTTGTTTAGTCTGCCAAGGGATATTCAGGAGCACTTTGAGACTTACAGTGAGATAGGAAACGAATTCAGATAGAAACTGGAGAGAAGTTTTCTGAGGAGCTGCTTTGTTACATGTGCATTGCACTCACATTAATATAACT
>NW_016846307.1:0-946 GCF_001698545.2 Rhinopithecus bieti | reverse complement strand
GTTTTCCTTTTTTTTATTACAACTACCCTAATTGGTGTAAAGTGGTTTCGATTTGCATTTATCTAATGCCTAATGATGTTGAGCATCTTATTTATGCTTATTGCCCACATTTATATCTTTGGAGAAATATTTATTCAAATCTTTTGCCCATTTTTTAATTGGGTTGTTTGATTTTTGCTGTTGTTGAATTGTAGGAATTCTTTATTCTCTGTAATAATCTCTTAGGTATGTAATTTGCAGATATTTTCTTCGACTATAAGTTGTCTTTTTACTTTTTTTCTCCATTTTTTCTTTTTCTTTTTTCTTCTTTTATTGAGATGCAATCTCACTGTGTCACCCAGACTGGAGTGCAATGGCACAATCTCAGCTCACTGCAACTTTCGCCTACCAGGTTCAAGAGATTCTTCTGCCTCAGCCTCCCAAGTAGCTGGGACTACAGGGACATGCCACCACGCCAGCTAATTTTTTGTATTTTTAGTAGAGACAAGGTTTCACCTTGTTAGCCAAGATGGTTTCAATCTCCTGACCTTGTGATCTGCCCATCTCAGCCTCCAAAAGTGTTGGGATTATAGGTGTGAGCCACTGCCCCTGGCCGTCTTTTTAATTTCTTAATAATGTCCTTTGATACATGAAAGTTTTCAATTTTGATGAAGTCTATTATATATACAGTTTTTTCTTTTGTTGTGCATGTTTTTAGTGCCATATCTAAGAACTCATTACCATATTCAAGGCCTTGACAGTTTATCCCCGTGCTTTCTTATAAGAGATTTTAGGTTTTTGCCTTTATATTTCTGTAATTTATCCATTGTGAGATTATTTTTGTGTGCAGTTTAATGTAGGGGTACAACTTCACTCTTTTGCATGTGGAAATTTAGTTATTCCACCACAATTCGTTGGGAGAAACTATTCTTTCTCAATTGAATAAACTTGACACCCTTGTCAAAAT
>NW_016846306.1:0-1770 GCF_001698545.2 Rhinopithecus bieti | reverse complement strand
GCTCTGTCGCCAGGCTGGAGTGCAGTGGCGCGATCTCAGCTCATTGCAACCTCCACCTCCCGGGTTCAAGCGATTTTCCTGCCTCAGTCTCCCGAGTGGCTGGGAATACAGGCGTCCGCCACCATGCCCGGCTAATTTTTTGTATTTTTAGTAGAGACGGGGTTTCACTGTGTTAGCCAGGATGGTCTCGATCTCCTGACCTTGTGATCCACCTGCCTTGGCCTCCCAAAGTGCTGGGATTACAGGCATGAGCCACCGTGCCCGGCCCAAAATTTCTTTATAAAAATAGCCAAATATTCTACAACAGTATACATTCATAATTTTTTTTTTTTTTGAGACGGACTTTCGCTCTTGTCACCCAGGCTGGAGTGCAATGCTGTGATCTCAGCTCACTACAACTTCTGCCACTTGGGTTCAAGCAATTGTCCTGCCTCAGTCTCCTGAGTAGCTAGGACTACAGGTGCCTGCCACCACGCCCAGCTGATTTTCGTATTTTTAGTAGAGACCAGATTTCACCATGTTGGCCAAGCTGGTCTCAAACTCCTGACCTCAGGTGATCTGCCTGTCTCAGCCTCCCAAACTGCTGGGATTACAGGTGTGAGCCAACACACCTGGCTAGCCTAATTTTTTAAGATACGGCTTCTACAGTAGTGAGTAGTCATGTCACTATGTCAGTGGAAAAACACCGTTTGAGTCACAGACCTAAGACTCTGCTGGCGGCTACAGGCCTTGTCCCTGGAAAAATGCTCATCTGCTCTTTCACACATCGACACCCCATTTTGCACTCCCCTGGGTGCCCCAATGTCATGGGAACAAGCATCCCTGCCTGTAAGAGGCAGAATGTTTCTGGGCCAGCCACACTGATTATAAGCTGACCAACAATGTTGGAACTTCAAAAGAAATGTGTAAATCCAAATAGAAGCACCACAAAAAAGTCCAGAGGCTAGTAATGGCTCTGACACCCAGCCTGTACAGGGAAGGGGGTTAGTTACCCTGGCCTGAACCCCAAGATGACTGTGGCAGGTCTACCGTGCTTAGGGATAGGGTCACACTAGGTGTCCAAATATTCAGTTCATCCAGCTGACTCCTTTGTTCACATCCCAGGCTCATAAGTGCCTTTAAGAAAAATGTGGCTTCTTTTAAGGCAGAGGTTTATAAACTTGAATAAAGGCCAGAAAGGTGAGGTGTGAAAAACCACCAAAAGTATAATCCAACTTTATTTTATATGGTATAAGATTTAACAAACATATATAATGCCATAGATTGTACTCTAAATTTCATATTGAAAAAATATAATTTGAAAATAGAAATAATTATCTCAAGTTTCACAGTTTATTACTTCTCAGATTTGAAATCCAAAATCTAACATTCCTTTCTTATGGCCCAAGGTGTCAATCAACGTCAGGTTGTGAATCTTGTATAGCAACGTGCAGCAGAGAATTCATCTTTCTTTTAACTGGGAGCAATATTTAGTTTTACTTAGTTTCATAAGAGAAAATAGCTGCTCGGCCGGGCGCGGTGGCTCAAGCCTATAATCCCAGCACTTTGGGAGGCCGAGACGGGCGGATCACGAGGTCAGGAGATCGAGACCATCCTGGCTAACACGGTGAAACCCCGTCTCTACTAAAAGTACAAAAAACTAGCCGGGCGAGGTGGCGGGCGCCTGTAGTCCCAGCTACTCGGGAGGCTGAGGCAGGAGAATGGCATAAACCCGGGAGGCGGAGCTTGCAGTGAGCTGAGATCCGGCCACTGTACTCTAGCCTGGGCGAC
>NW_016846305.1:0-3474 GCF_001698545.2 Rhinopithecus bieti | reverse complement strand
ATATTAATTTTACCTGACATAATTAAAATGGAAAAGAATTATTATTATTTTACCTGATAAATATAGATAGCCAGAGTCGCACAATATGCAAACCTGTCTCCGCCGGCAGCACACACATCCTTGTTCCATGGCTGACATCCAGCAGCCAGCAATCCCACTTGCCTTACCTGGGACATGTTTGCCTTGAAAACAAATATGAAGACATGTCAGTGATTTTCATTATTGATAAACCTCCTCATTGTTTTATGTCTGTCTTCCCCAACCCTTACCTTTATGCCCTGAAAACATTTTACTAGTACTATTAATTTTGACTTTTATTTTCAGAGAACAGCAGTTGAACTCCCTAAATGTCTGCAGACATCAAGGCAACTTACTTATATATTTATTTATTTTTTATTTTTTATTTTTTTTGAGACAGAGTTTTGCTCTGTCACCCAGGCTGGAGTGCAGTGGCACGGTCTTGGCTCACTGCAAGCTCCACCTCCTGGGTTCACACCATTCTCCTGTCTCAGCCTCCTTGAGTAGCTGTGATTACAGGTGCCCCACCACCACACCTGGCTAATTTTCTATTTTAGTAGAGACAGGGTTTCACCATGTTACCCAGGGTGATCTCGATCTCCTGACCTTGTGATCCGCCCACCTAGGCCTCCCAAAGTGCTGGGATTACAGGCGTGAGCCACCGCGCCCAGCCTAAGGCAACTAATTTAAATGAGGAAAGCACGAGATACGATAATGAAGGAACGACAGCTGATACTTGGCCAAGGGCTGGGAAATGCATAAGCAGTGATAGGAACTCAGTGAAATAGAAATTGCACATGCTGTATTAATAGTATCACTGAAGAAGGCCATCCCATGTTGCAAGATTTATGGAACTTCCTAGAAAACTGAAATATCCAGATTTTATGTGAAATGTATCCATTTTGAATACTGGCAATTCATTCAAGGCATCCCATTTGAATTTAAAACACTATGGGCCAATAATGGAAGGGTTGTGACCTGTGTCATAGAACTTCAGTTTTACATTGACTCTTCATCCTCACAAAATCTATTTGAGGTGCATAAGACAGGTATACAAGCTGGGTTAACAATACTGTTCACTGTTAGGATGGGGCAGAAAGAAGCTGAAGAGTATCTGAATAAAATGGTTTATGTGGCAGGACAGAGAATGTTGGAATAGACAACCCCAAAGATGCAGACAATGTAGTGCAGCAGAAGCAGGCCTGGGCAGGAAATAAGGAATTACACCAAGCTTTGCACCAGGCGTAGAGCGTGAGTTGGAGTCAAGCATTAAATCTTACGTCTCTATTTCTTGTATCTAAAATACAGCTTCTGAACTATATTTTCTGTCAGATTCCTCTCAGATAAAAAAAATGCTATGAATCTATCTGTAAACTCTAAATACCTCCAAGATACTAGAGAACAGACAGTAAATGGTGAGGCTGTAAGTCTATGATCATAATGAAAACTCATAAGAAAATCATACTAAGGCAAAAAAACACATCTGTGCAGAGTATTAAACTATGTGGTTATCTAATAAATGACAATCAAAAAAGAAATTATTGACAAAAAATACTTTTAAAGGTAGAATCCAAGCCGTTATTAGCTATCTTTTCAATATGGTCTAAAATACTGGTCTAAAATAAAGATAGGAGAGCTCCTAATATGACAGACAATCTTCCATTTACACTACTACAAAGCTATACCAGGCAAATTCAATTTCTCACTATTGTCAATTTCATATCTGATTTTAAATGAGGAAAAAATGTAAGTAGTGATTATAATCTTAAATATTTTGGTTTGGAAATTAAAGTAGAAAACTGAGAACTATAATAAATTTGGTTTTACATGACTAATATATTGCATAGTCAATATTTAGTCTATGCTGCTCAAAAGCTTCACATAATGTTAATGTCAAAACCACAACATATAAAATATCACACATACAAAACCCACACGCATAAATATACACACATCTGATCTACATCTCAAGTCTTATAGATGCTTGTTCAGTGTATACCCTGAACCTTCCAACTCTTAATCCAATTCTTTTAATGCTCAGCAATTAGTAAATTTTAAATGGTTAAGTTTTCTCCCATAGATCACTAACTCATTTATTTACGAAACTATGTTCTTCATTTTATCTTTTCTACTTCCTATTTTCACTTCTGAAAAGGATCTACTTTCTTCTCATCTCCTCTTCCATTCTTCTCCAATTCTTTCTGTCTTCATCTCATTAAATCCCCTTATCTGAGCAGAATTAGTGATAGATTTAGAAAAAAAGGTAAATAAATTACTTGAAGTATAAGCTGGCATGAGAAAGCAACAGAGCTACCAATCTTTAGTGCTTTTATGTATTCAGAAGCTTTCCTGCTCTAATGACACCTGTATTTCCTCAAACATTAGCATTCAGGGTAAATAAAAAATATATACATTTCTTTTTTTTTTTACCCTTACTAATCTTACAGTATCTTTCACTGAAAATGTACATTATTTCAGCCACATTGTGAGTTACATTGACTTTTGGAGAGTATGTGGAGATCTTTTGAATTACTATTTATAACATTTGCATCTAAGTAAAATGTCTTTTGATTTCTGTTTAACCAAATATTGAGTTTATATTTGGAAAAGAAACATAATTAAAGAAAATCTTTAAACACACAATTAAAATGAAGTCATTTGGCCAAGCACAGTGGCTCATGCCTGTAATCCCCAGCACTTAGGGAGGCCAAGATGGGTGGATCACTTGAACCCAGGGGTTCAAGACGAGTCTAGGCAACATAAGGAGATTCTATCTCTACAAAATACAAAATTAGCCAGGGGTGGTGGTGCGCGCTTGTAGCCCTAGCTTCTTGGGAAGCTGAGGTGGGAGGATTGCTTTAGCCTGAGAGGTACAAGTTGCAGTGAGCTGTGATCGCACCACTGCACTCTTGCCTGGGAGACACAGCAAGTCTCAAATAAACAAATACATAAATAAAAGTCATTTAAAATTTTCACTTTTTTGTAACTTTTCACATTTTCATAATTAACAAACAATTCCTAGAAAACAGCAAAACTAAGCAAAAGTACAGAGAGTTCCCATATGCCCTTCATAGCCTCCCCCCACCACATAACAGGAGTTTCCCCACTATTAACACTCAGCATCAGATGGCACATGTTAAAACTGATGAGTCTATATTGACACATCATTATCACCCAAAGCCCACAGTTTACATTAGGGCTTATTCTTGATGGTCTCCATCATACAGGTTTTCACAAATGTGTAATGATATGTATCCACCATTACAGTATGGGAAAGGATAGCTTCACTGCTCTAAAAAGTTCTTTGTGCTGGCCGGGCGCAGTGGCTCACGCCTGTAATCCCAGCACTTTGGGAGGCCGAGGCGGGTGGATCACGAGGTCAGGAGTTCAAGACCAGCCTGGCCAAGATGGTGAAACCCCGTCTCTACTAAAAATACAAAAAATTAGCCAGGCATG
>NW_016846304.1:0-1186 GCF_001698545.2 Rhinopithecus bieti | reverse complement strand
GGTTTCCAGCTTCATCCATGTCCCTGCAAAGGACATTAACTCATTTCTTATGGCTGCGTAGCATTTCATGGTGCGTATGTGCCATGTTTTCTTTATCCAGTCTATCATTGATGGGAATTTGGGTTGGTTCCAAGTCTTTGCTATTGTAAATAGTGCTGCAATAAGCATACGTGTGTATGTCTTTATAGTAGAATGATTTATAATCCTTTGGTCATATACCCAGTAATGGGATTGCTGGGTCAAATGGTATTTCTGGTTCTAGTTTCTTGAGGAATCGCCACACTGTCTTCCACAATGGTTGAATTAATTTACACTCCCACCAACAGTGTAAAAGCGTTCCTGTTTCTCCGCATCCTCCAGCATCTGTTGTTTCCAGACTTCTTTTTTTTGTTTGTTTTTTTGAGACGGAGTCTTGCTCTGTCGCCCAGGCTGGAGTGCAGTGGCACGATCTTGGCTCACTGCAAGCCCCGCCTCCCGGGTTCACACCATTCTCCTGCCTCAGCCTCCTAAGTAGCTGAAACTATAGGCAATCCGCCCGTCTTGGTCTCCCAAAGTGCTGGGATTACAGGCGTGAGCCACCGCGCCCGGCGTTTCCGGTCTTCTTAATGATCGCATTCTAACTGGCATGAGATGGTATCTTATTGTGGTTTTGATTTGCATTTCTTTAATGACCAGTAACGATGAGCTTTTTTTCATATGTTTGTTGGCCGCATAAATGCCGCCTTTTGAGAAGTGTCTATTCATATCCTTTGCCCAGTTTTTGATGGGGTTGTTTTTTTCTTGTAAATTTGCTTAAGTTCATTGTAGATTCTGGATAGTAAACCTTTGTCAGATGGATAGATTGCAAAAATTTTCTTTCATTCTGTAGGTTGCCTGTTCACTTTGATGATGGTTTCTTTTGCTGTGCAGAAGCTCTTGAGTTTAATTAGACCCCATTCGTCAATTGTGGCTTTTGTTGCCATTGCTTTTGGTGTTTTAGTCATGAAGTCTTTGCCCATGCCTATGTCCTAAATGGTGTTGCCTATGTTTTCTTCTAGGGTTTTTATAGTTTTAGGTTTTAAGTCTTTAATCCATCTTGAGTTGTTTTTTGTGTAAGGTGTAAGGAAGGGATCCAGTTTCTGTTTTCTGCATATGGCTAGCCAGTTTCCCAGCACCATTTATTAAATAGGGAATCCTTTCCCCATTG
>NW_016846303.1:0-798 GCF_001698545.2 Rhinopithecus bieti | reverse complement strand
GACATCCTGACCCCAGCTGAGATGCCCTGACCCAGCTGAGATGTCCTGACCCCAGCTGAGATACCCTGACCCAGCTGAGATGCCCTGACCCCAGCTGAGATGCCCTGACCCAGCTGAGATGCCCTGACCCCAGTGGACATGCCCAGACCCCAGTCTGCCATTTCATCTGTCACTTTCTCAGCCAAGTTTCAATCTTTGGATGAACAGACATTGAGCCCTTCCAGGTACTGACTAGGGTGCTGGACCCCAGACACCTAATGAGTGCTGATGAAATCTCCACTGTGACTTCGCAGCAACCCTGACTCTATCCACACACCAGCACCTCTCATCCCAGGAGAGCCTGGGCCCAGAATGGACACAGCTTCTGCTTCCTGGGATCAAACGTGCTCCCAGCCCTCCAGGCAGCCACCCAGGGCAGCTGCAGGTGGGCAGGCGCCTGGACCCAACCCGGAGCTGATGCCCCATGCCCTCGGCCCCCACTCTGAGGGTCCTCTGAGAGCACCTGCCAGGTCAGGCTGTACGTCCGCCCCAGGACCCCCCTCCATGGGATACCCCAGTTTTCTTTTCCAATGAGCCTGAAAACCCTCCACAGGCTGCCTCTGCAGACACCATTCCCTGTGCCAGAAGGAAGAGGAAAGGAAGGGGTGCCACTGCTGAGAGCCCAGGCTGTGCGCTGTCCACTCAGCAGGTGTCCAACAACCCCCTGGCTTGGGTGAGCCAAGACCTACAATGTCCCAACCCCAGAGGGCCCCAAGCTGCTCCAGCCTCTGCAGCCTCTGCACGCTGCGTGTATGGGCA
>NW_016846302.1:0-800 GCF_001698545.2 Rhinopithecus bieti | reverse complement strand
TTTTCTGACTAAAAAGTCATCTGTTTACTAAAAGGAGAAACCTACATCAAAACGAAAGACATCCCATAGACGATAGTAGAGTAGGTCAGATTCTCTCATTTTGATGACCAATTCTGCTCATGTTCCCCAAAGTATAGACTGGCTGACCACTGTTCACCAACAGCATTGCTCCCCAACAGTGGATTGACTCATTTTGCCAACTAGTAATTCTTATACAGCAAATTGAAAATAATTTGATATTTATTCTTAAAATGAAACTTTTTTATCTTTAGGAAAACAATAATATTACTGGTTATTTTAGTTAATGAAAGTCTCTTTGACACACCTTTATTAATTTTGTCTTCATGTGGGTGATCTTGATTGTATATTGCAATTGTAAATTGGTTTGACTCTTTTAGAATTTTTTTTACAGTAATTCAAATTTTAATCATTATTCTTGTAGGATAACAGGAGGATTACATTTTAATGTTTAGGCTTCTTAAGTATTATGTAGGCACAAAATTGCAACTAAAATGATGGTATAATTTTAGGTCTGATTCCTCAGCTGTGTAGACTTAGCATCTACTCATCTGTCATATCTACCATCTACCTATTATCTACCTGTCTATTATCATCTTTTTATCATATATATGCATTTTCTGAGACTCAGTTGCAGAAGAAAAATGAACACATATACTACCTTGCCAACTGGATATACAATTACATACAAAACATTATTTCTTCACACTTTATGAACTAGAATAAAAGTTTCCTAGATGAGGCCGGGCGCGGTGGCTCAAGCCTGTAATCCCAGCACTTTG
>NW_016846301.1:0-453 GCF_001698545.2 Rhinopithecus bieti | reverse complement strand
TGTGTGTGTGGTGTGTGTGTGGTGTGTGTGTGGTGTGTGTGTGGTGTGTGTGTGGTGTGTGTGTGGTGTGTGTGTGCGTGTGTGGTGTGTGTGTGGTGTGCGTGTCTGGTGTGTGTGTGGTGTGTGTGTGGTGTGTGTGTGGTGCGTGTGTGTGTGCGTGTGTGGTGCGTGTGTGGTGTGTGTGTGTGGTGTGCGTGTCTGGTGTGTGTGTGGTGTGTGTGTGGTGTGTGTGTGCGTGTGTGTGTGCGTGTGTGTGTGCGTGTGTGGTGTGCGTGTGTGGTGTGCGTGTCTGGTGTGCGTGTCTGGTGTGTGTGTGGTGTGTGTGTGGTGTGTGTGTGGTGTGTGTGTGGTGCGTGTGTGTGTGCGTGTGTGGTGCGTGTGTGGTGTGCGTGTCTGGTGTGCGTGTCTGGTGTGTGTGTGGTGCGTGTGTGGTGCGTGTGTGGTGCGTGTGTG
>NW_016846300.1:0-456 GCF_001698545.2 Rhinopithecus bieti | reverse complement strand
GGGTGAATTCATCTCACAGAGTTAAACCTTTCTTTTCATTGAGCAGTTTGGTCACACTATTTTGTGGAATCTGCAAGGGATATTCGGGAGCACAAAAGGTCCAATGGCGAAAAGGAAGTATCTTCAGGTAAAACTGGAGAGAAGCTTTCTGGAAACACTTTTGTGATGTTTGCATTCATCTCATATAGCTAAACATTTCTGTTGAGGGAGCAGTTTGACATCACCATTTTTGTGATATCTGAGGAGGAATATTTCAGAACATATTGAAGCCTGTGGTGGAAAAGAAAATATCCTCAGATAAAAACTGGAAAGAAGCTTCCTGAGAAACTACTTTGTGATGGGGAAATTTATCTCACAGAGTTAAACCTTTCTTTTCATTGCGAAGTTTGGTAGCATGGTTTTGGGAAATCTGCAGAGGGATATTTGGGAACACATAGAGATCAAAGGTGTAAAACG
>NW_016846299.1:0-766 GCF_001698545.2 Rhinopithecus bieti | reverse complement strand
GTTCTTTATTTTCAAAAAAAAAAAAAAGTTTATTTAACCTTTCCACATAGTCATCTGGAAGCAAAATTATATGAGTCATTTAGTTCAACAACATAAAATATATACATGTCAGATACTCATCAGAGAGCTTATTTTTGAACTGAGATGTAGCTTTGGCCAAAATCATGGTCAAGAAGGATTATACTTGCAAGAGACAGTCTAGATTATCCAATAATTCTAAGATCTCATATATGGTCAGATAGTAGAAATCTAAGCACTCTCCCCAGCAGAGATTTATTGTTGGTTACCTTGCAGCTGCTACAGTTTAGTCTGGCCTGGGATACTTTGCCCCTCCAGCTACCTTGTGTAATGGTGCAGCTTGTGTCCTTTTGGGCTTACGGGACTTGAGTAGGAGCTGAACTCTAACCAGGACTCACTGGCTATATTTATTATCAGTAACTACCCAAACACCACACAATGTAGTGGCTTCCATTTAAAGTAGCTTTGTGTTAAGTCTTAGATCTCCTGAAAGTAATGCATTCAGATAATGTTATCTTGGCTGTGGTAGAATCCTTCTTTGGCACATCACCCCACTCCCACCCCAGTGGTAAGAGGCATCCTCTTGGCAACCATTTGCTGTGATGTGGCCTAGGCTTCCCATGCAGTTGATCAGCCAGACTTGAAGTTGTGACCTAAACTGGACAAAAAAGAGGAACTTTCTTGAAAATTTGGAATTGGAATTGCAATTCCAATTTCTACCAGCACTGCTAGCTTAAAAGAGGAAATA
>NW_016846298.1:0-767 GCF_001698545.2 Rhinopithecus bieti | reverse complement strand
AAAAAAAAAAAAAAAAGCATACTTGGAAGTGGATTCTTCCCCAGCTGAGTCTTCTTAATGAGACCACAGCCCAGCCCAGACTGGCAGCTTGACTACAGAGACCTTGAGCCAGAAGTATCCAGCTAAACTGTGCCTGGCTTTCTGATCCTTCAAAACTCTGAGATAATATCATAAAAGTTCATAGTTTTTGTTTGTTTTTTGAGATGGAGTCTAGCTCTGTCACCCAGGCTGGAGTGCAGCGGCACAATCTTGGCTCACTGCAACCTCTGACTCCCGGGTTCAAGTGATTCTTGTGCCTCAGCCTCCCGAGTAGCTGGGATTACAGATGCCTGCCACCACACCCAGCTAATTTTTGTATTTTTAGTGGAGACGAGGTTTCACTGTTTTGGCCAGGCTGGTCTCGAACTCCCGACCTCGTGAACAGTCTGCCTCAGCCCCTACAAAATGCTGGGATTACAAGCGTGAGCCACTGAAAAGTTCGTTGTTTTAAACCACTAAGTTTTGGGGGTAATTTGTTTGTAGCAATAGATAACGATACAACAGCCAATCTTCAAAGGTTTTTCTTTCAAGGTTATTTTCACTTGGCATGCAAGAATTTCTAAACCTCTAAGAATTTTCAAGCTCTCTTTTCTGAAATTATGCTTCAAAGGACAGATATATTAATGGGGAACAAAAAAAAAGGTTGATCACATTTATAAATGTCCATATAAGTTGGTAATCATATGAATGTTCTTAATTTAACACCTTATATGGTTAGAGTCTTTTTT
>NW_016846297.1:0-455 GCF_001698545.2 Rhinopithecus bieti | reverse complement strand
CTCTACCAGATTTTGGTATCAGACTGATGCTGGCCTTATAAAATGAGTTAGGGTGGAGCCCCTCTTTTTCTGTTGCTTGGAATAGTTTCAGAAGGAATGGTACCAGCTCCTATTTGTACCTCTGGTAGAATTTGGCTGTGAGTCCATCTGGTCCTGGGCTTTTTATGCTTGGTAGACTAATAATTACTGCCTCAGTTTCAGAACTTATTATTGGTTTATTCAGGGTTTCAACTTCTTCCTGGTTTAGTCTTGGGAAGGTATATGTGTCCAGGAATTTATCCATTTCTTCTAGATTTTTTTTCTAGTTTATTTTGTAGAGATGTTTATAGTATTCTCTGATGGTAGTTTGTATTTCTGTGGGAACATTGGTGATATCCCCTGTATCAGTTTTTTTTTTTTTTTTGTGGGAACATTGTTGATTCCCCTTTTAATTTTTTTTTTTTTTTTTTTTTTTT
>NW_016846296.1:0-1187 GCF_001698545.2 Rhinopithecus bieti | reverse complement strand
TCGCTAATGGGCCATTGCAGTAGGTATGTCTATTCTTATCCATATTTTTAAAAATTTTCAGTATCCTAGAGATATAGCACCAATTGAGACAGCTAGTTTTTTTAATCCCATCACTTTTTTCTTACTTATATTTTTGATGGTCTAAAACATATGAAATATCAATAATACTGAGAATATCCACTACTAAGAAAAAAATAAATATTCTTTCCTGGCAGGAGGTTGAGTCCTATTTTCCTTTGCCTCTCCTACAATAGTACTTAAATGCTAGTACATTTTAAAACTCTCTTGAAGAATTGATCTGACAACCTCTTTAATATTTGACCTACGCTATATGACATGGGATTGACTCTTTTATTTGTTGTAAATTTATGAGATTAGTTATGTTTTGATCACAGAATTCCTATATACATTTGTAAGCAACAACAAAGAACCAATGCTTTACACCTTATTTTGAGGTTAGGGCTATTCAGATTATCAAAGAGATTAAGAATGTTACATTTACTGTGGTAAAAGTTTAAAAGGCTTCTTGAGGAGTATGTTAGTCATTAATTAGATGCGCTTATTTTCTTTATAAAAATAATACAAAGTAAATAAATGGTAGTCAAGTGTATTTTAGCACATTTACATTTAAATAATTGCATTGAGAAATGCATAGTTGACTTTGCTTTTTTTAAAGAAACATTTTAATCTTTAATGTGAATAAATTTTCTGTTACTATTTGAACAAGAAAACAGATTTATCTTTTCCCCCCAATTCTACGACATGAATAAAGCAATGAAAGGGATTATCAAAAAATTTGAAGTATACTTTCTAAACAGAAAGATAGGTATTGAAATTTTAAAAAATTCAATTAATTATTCATTTCATAATTACCAGCAAATTGGATGCCACTTTTAATCTTAGAAAATATGTGGGCCTGGTATGGTGGCTCCTGCCTGTAATCCCAACACTTTGGGAGGCCAAGGCGGATGGATCACGAGGTCAGGTGTTCGAGACCACCCTGACGAACACGGTGAAACCCCATCTCTACTGAAAATACAAAACTTAGCTGGGCGTGATGGCAGGCTCCGTGTAGTCCCAGCTATTCAGGGGACTGAGGCAGGAGAATCGCTTGAATCTGGGAGGTGGAGGTTGCAGTGAGCCGAGATTGTTTCACTGCACTGCAGACTAGATGACAAAGCAAGACT
>NW_016846295.1:0-1187 GCF_001698545.2 Rhinopithecus bieti | reverse complement strand
ACTGTATAAGTGTTTCTTTTCTCCACATATTCATCAAATTTTTAAAATTTTTTTGTCCTTTTAATGATAGCCATTCTGAATGGGATAAGATAATATCATATTGTGGTTTTCATTTGTACTTCTCAGATAATTAGTGATGTTAAACTTTTTTTTTCTTGATATGGAGTCTCAGAGTCTCCCTCTGTAGCCCAGGCTGGAGTGCAGTGGCACGATCTAGGCTCACTGCAACCTCTGATTCCCGGGTTCAAGCGATTCTCCTGCCTCAGCCTCCTGAGTAGCTGGGGTTACAGGTGAATGCCACCACATCCAGCTAATTTTTGTATTTTTAGTAGAGTTGGGGTTTCACAATGTTGGTCAGGCTGGTCTCGAACTCCTGACCTGGTGATCTGCCTGCCTCAGCCTCCGAAAGTGGTGGGATTACAAGCGTGAGCCACCACGCCTGACCAAACATTTTTTCATATACCCATTGATTGTGTGTCTTCTTTTGAGAAATGTCTATTCACGTCTTTTTCCTTTTTCCTTTTTTCTTTTTTTGAGACTAAGTCTCGGTCTATCGCCCAGGCTGGAGTGCAGTGGCTCTATCTCGGCTCACAGTAACCTCTGCCTCTGGGGTTCAAGCAGTTCTTGTGCTTCAGCCTCCCGAGTAGCTGGGATTACAGGCGTCCACCACCACACCCAGTTACTTTTTGTATTTTTAGTAGAGATGGGATTTCACCATCTTGGCCAGGCTGGTCTTGAACTCCTGACCTCGTGATCCACCCGCCTCGGCCTCCCAAAGTGCTGGGATTACAAGCGTAAGCCACCGCGCCAGGACTTGCCCACTTTTTAATGAGATTATTTGTACTTGTCCTGTTTAGTTGTTTGAGTTTCCTGTGTATTCTCATTATTAGTCTCCTCTTACGTAAATTGTTTGCACATATTTTCTCCTATTCAACAGGTTGTCTCTTCACTATGTTGATTATTTCTTTTACTGTGCAGAAGTCTTTTAATTTAATTAAGTTCCATTTGTCTACATTTGTTTTCGTTGCCTGAGCTTTTGAGATCTTACTCATACATTCTTTGACTAGACAAATGTTCAGTAGCTTTTCCCCTTAGGCTTTCTTCTAGTATTTTTATAGTTTCAAATCTTATGTTTAATCTTTAAAAGTATTTAATCCATTTTGAGTTAATTTTTGAATATGGTGAAA
>NW_016846294.1:0-1187 GCF_001698545.2 Rhinopithecus bieti | reverse complement strand
ATATATATATATATATGAATTCATACGATACCTGAACGGAATCACGAAATAACAGCTGAGATTATATGGTAGCAAAAATGACCTGCTTTTCCTGAAGCTTTGGGAGGCCTAGGATTCCTAGTTTAGGCATCACGATCTTTGTTAAGCCTTAAAGGGGGCTAAAACTTGTGCAAAATGGTGTCTCTGGTAACACTTCAGACATAATTGGCAAAAGTATAATAGGAATGCACAAATCTTTAGTTTGAAATAATCATGTATTTTAATGTGGAATTAGAAGCAGCACATCAAACTGGTGAGTTCATAGAAACTTACCTGAGATGCTGCTGGGTTCCATTGCCGTTGTGTTAAGTCGCGTATTTTTGTAGCTGCTGTTAGCTGTGTCTAGTGTTTTGTAACCTAATGAGGGTCTTATAAAAGTTGGTATGTTAACTAAATCTTGGATTGGGAAATAGTACCATTTGTATCCTCTGCAAACAGATTTATGCTTTTGAGGCTCAAACCAACTAGTGTTCTCATAGGCTGTTGCCTAAGGACAGATAAAAATGGAAAACAGGCTATGTCCAGGGACAGATGATTGGTGGTTAAGAATGGCAGTAAAGGAAAATTACACCCGGATTTTCTTCTGTAAGGTTTCGAGGAACTTGGATTTGAACTGAATCTACTGTTTTGGAAAAAAGTCCCAACAAAAAGGATGTTTGTTATTGTCTCAGTCTTCCTGTCTTTGCTACACGATTTGGATCCCTTATGCTTTTTCATAAGAATATCTGTTTGCTGTAGTGAATTTGCTAGCCCCCCCCCTTTTTTTAATTTTAGTTCTTTATTAGAACGTGTACTTGAATGGACTACAGTTGCTCATAACCCATGTTAATCTTTGATAGTATTTGGGGTTTTATTTCAGGAGCTTTTGCAATAAAGCAGGAACTGCAGTCTGCTTAAAGTCAGACTGTTAGCAAGTGGTGTTAACTTAAAACTGATTTAAGTCCATTACATTGAACAGTAGGAAATCACTTTTGTAAGGGTCAAAAATGATCAACTATTAACAATTTCTTCAATCTAATTACAAATTTTTAAAAAGTTTATCAGTATATCACTTCAGATTCATCTGTATCTTCTGTACTAGTATTTCCAGTACTGAGGTAAGGTACACAATTCCCCTGGAAAAACTATACTCTAGTTTTGTAAGATGA
>NW_016846292.1:0-234 GCF_001698545.2 Rhinopithecus bieti | reverse complement strand
ACAGTTCCTAACCGAGTGGGCTTACTTTGTGTCCGACCTATTTTCTCTTGAGACAAAACAACATTCACACTACAAGAAGGACAGGGTAAAAGATCACTCACTCATCTAATTCACACTAAATCAAAATAAAACTAAAACCAAAGTGTTGTTAAAGGCACACCTGTTCGTCAAGCAATTTAAGTCAAGTCAAAATCAAAACTAAAACCAAAGTATCAAGCAATTAATTCAAGTCAA
>NW_016846291.1:0-236 GCF_001698545.2 Rhinopithecus bieti | reverse complement strand
CACTGTTTATGGGGAATATGAGAAGGGATATTTTGGATTGTGTTAAACTTTATGGTGACAAAGTTAATATCATCTGATAAAAACAAGAAAGAAGCTTTGTGAGAAAGTCCTTTGTGATGTGTGAATTCATCTCACAGAGTTACACCTCTTTTCATGGAACAGTTGGCAAACATTGCTTTCGTATAGTCTGTAAAGTGATGTATTGGAGCGCATTGAGGCATATCATGTAAAAAGAA
>NW_016846290.1:0-944 GCF_001698545.2 Rhinopithecus bieti | reverse complement strand
CACACCAAACCACACCACGACACACATCAAACCACACCCCACACACACCACCCCAAACCATACCACTCCACACCAAACCACACCACGACACACACCACACACACACCAAAGCACACCACGACACACACCACACACACACACCACACACGACACACCATTCCACACCAAACCACACTATGACACACCACTCACAAACCACACACGACACACCATTCCACACCAAACCACACTATGACACACCACTCCAAACCACACCACTCCACAAACACGACACACCAAACCACACCACACACACCACACCACACACATCACATACCACACCATACACGGCTCCACACACCATACCACACCACTCCACACCATACGATTCCATACCACCAGACCACACATCAGAGCACACCACACCGAACCACACTGAACCACACCATGCCACAACTCCACACCACACACACCACTCCACACCACCCACACCATTCCACACATCCCACACCACACACACACCACTCCACACCACACACACACCACTCCACACCACACACACTAAACACATGACCACACCACACCACCAGACCACACACCACTCCACACCACGCCACAACTCCACACCACACACACCACTCCACACACCACACACACCACACACACACACGACTCCACACATCACACCACCAGACCACACCACACACCACTCCACACCAAACCACACCATGCCACAACTCCACACCACACACACCACTCCACACCTAGCCACACCACTTCACTTCAAACCACACCACGACACACACCACCCACACCACCCACACACCACACCACATGACTCCATACCACACACAAGACCACAGCACATACCACTCCACATCACACACACCAAACCACACACACCACACACACCACTCCACACCAAACCACATCACACCACACAACACACACATCACATACCACAC
>NW_016846289.1:0-766 GCF_001698545.2 Rhinopithecus bieti | reverse complement strand
GGGGCCTATCATGGGGAGGGGGGAGGGGGGGATTTCACCCGGAGTTATACCCGATATAAATGATGAATTGATGGGTGCTGATGAGTTGATGGGTGCAGCACACCAACATGGCACAAGTATACATATGCAACAAACCTGCACGTTATTCACATGTACCCTAGAACTTAAAGTATAATTAAAAAATAAAAAAAAAAAAAGAAAAAGAAAAACATTAGACAAATGCTAAGATAGGGACATTCTACAAATTACCTGACCAGTAAAAATTGAGAACTATCAAAGTCATCAGTATAAGGGAAATCTTATAAAATGTCAACGCCAAGATGAGCCAGAGGTGATGTGACACCAGAATGTAATGTGGTATCCTGAATGGAATCTCAAAACAGAAAAAAAAGTTAAAAACTAGTAAAATCTGAATACGTATGAACTTGAGTTAATAATGAATCAAGATTAGATTTCTGGTTCATTAGTATTAACAAATACAACGTATTTGTTCTATTAACATATGTGAATTTAATAGGAAGAAAACTGAACACAGGGTGTATAAGAACTCTTTGTACTAACTTCACAAGTTTTCTCTCTACAGAAATGATTATAAAAATAAATTTTCTTTTAGAAATAATTTGTTAAGTGTTATAAATGAATTAAAATAATGTAAATGCATGTAACATTTGTTATCTCCATGTGATGAAATTATAAACTTTTGCAATTAAAAAAATAAAGACATATTGGTTATTGTCACAAAGTCAAATAATATTATTTTCTATAC
>NW_016846288.1:0-455 GCF_001698545.2 Rhinopithecus bieti | reverse complement strand
ATAAAAACTAGAAAGAAGCTTTCTGACAAAGTGCTTTGTGATGTTTCAATTCATCTCACACAGTTACATGATTCTTTTCATGTAGCAGTTTGGTAGCACTGTTTTGGTGAATCTGAGAATGGATATTTTGGATGCCATTTAAACCTATGTTGACAAAGAAATATTCTCAGATAAAACTAGAAAGAAGGTTTTGAGAAAGTTCTTCATAATGTGTGAATTCAACTCAAAGAGTTACACCTCCCTTTTCATGGAGGAGCTCGCAAACACTGTTTTGTGGAATCTGCAAAGTGATATTTGGGAGTGCTTTGAGGCCAATGGTGAAAAATGAAATATCCTCAGATAAGAAGTAGAAAGAAGAATTCTGAAAAAATGTTTTATGATGACGGCATTTATTGCACAGAGTTACACCCTTCTTTTCATTAAGAAGTTTGTTAACATTGTTTTCTTGGATGCTA
>NW_016846287.1:0-947 GCF_001698545.2 Rhinopithecus bieti | reverse complement strand
TTGGCCTCCCAAAGTGCTGGGATTACAGGCTTGAGCCACCGCGCCCGGCCAAAACTTTTAGCTTTAAAACCAGGAGAACCCTGGGCAAACAGAGACAAGTTGGCCCCGATGCTAGCCACTAAGACAGATACGTCTGCCACTTAACCTCTCACAACTTCACTTTTCTCATTAGGGATCACAGCCAACGTCAGCAATGTTCAAGTGAGTTTCAGTAGCACAGCACCTTCAGACACAATCTTACACAGAAAACTCGGAACAGAAAGCACCCAAGGCTGGAGCTCGCAGGAGGAAGTAGAGGATGGGATGGGGTGTGGGGGTGAGGGACCAACATGCCCACACCCTCAGGCCCTGACCCACCTCTGCAAAACCACAGCGTTTGACAGCCATTGGCCTAGACAGTCAGAGGGTCTTATGACAACATTCATTTGTTGAACTGAAAACCCAACTGAATGAAAATCAATGATCTGGTTCAATGGCAGACTATGCTAAAGAATAAAATAATAAATCCACTCCAAAACTGCCCACCTCTTTGAACTGGAACTAAATCCATACTGTTTCACCAATTATTGTCTTGGAATAAAATCTAATCCCCCTATGAACTGACCTTGAACCAATGGTCATTTTCTTCTGCTTCAGTTCTTGACAAGGCCCAGCCAGACCCATGCACAGCCATCCTCTGCAGGCTGGGCCATGGTCAGGAAGTGGCCGATAGGGTCCACGGGTGAGATGCCCATGGCGCTGCTGACTCTCACTGAGCCCCCTGCCACCTTTGGGGGCCTGACTACCCCTCCCACAGCCTGGTCGAGAGACCTGTGTCACTGACCGAGGACTAAAGGCATCTCCCACTCCTGACATGGATGTGACTGGCTTTGCCCTGACCTTCAGGCAACTGGCCAGCTCTGAGCCTTGACTCATCGTCACTGCCCCTCACAGAGCCATGTACACAG
>NW_016846286.1:0-458 GCF_001698545.2 Rhinopithecus bieti | reverse complement strand
TTTTAAAAAAACTTTTTTGGCCGGGCGCGGTGGCTCAAGCCTGTAATCCCAGCACTTTGGGAGGCCGAGACGGGCGGATCACGAGGTCAGGAGATCAAGACCATCCTGGCTAACATGGTGAAACCCCATCTCTACTAAAAAAATACAAAAAACTAGCCGGGCGAGGTGGCAGGCGCCTGTAGTCCCAGCTACTCCAGAGGCTGAGGTAGGAGAATGGCATAAACCCAGGAGGCGGAGCTTACAGTGAGCTGAGATCCGGCCACTGCACGCCAGCCTGGGCGACAGAGCGAGACTCTGTCTCAAAAAAATAAATAAATAAATAAACTTTTTTTTTTTTTGAGACGAAGTCTCGCTCTTGTCCCCCAGGCTGGAGTGCAATGGCTCGATCTCAGCTCACTGCAACCTCCCCGTCCCGGGTTCAAATGATTCTCCTGCCCCAGCCTCCTGAGTAGCTGGGA
>NW_016846285.1:0-766 GCF_001698545.2 Rhinopithecus bieti | reverse complement strand
TTTGAGTTTGACCCGGTTTGATCCAGTCCGATCCGGTTTGACTCGGTTTGATCCAGTCCAATCCGGTTTGATCCGGTTTGATCCGGTTTAATCCGGTTTGACCAGCACAATCCGGTTTGACCCGGTTTGATCCAGTCCGATCCGGTTTGATCCGGTTGGATCCAGTCCGATCCGGTTTGATCCGGTTTCACCCGGTTTGATCCAGTCCGATCCGGTTTGATCCGGATTGATCCGGATTGATCCGGTTTAATCCGGTTTGATCCAGTCAGATCCGGTTTGATCCGGTTGGATCCAGTCCGATCCGGTTTGATCCAGTCCGATCCGGTTTGACCAGTCTGATCCGGTTTGACCCGGTTTGATCCAGTCCGATCCGGTTTGATCCGGTTGGATCGAGTCCGATCCGGTTTGATCCGGTTTCATCCGGTTTGTTCCGGTTTCAATCGGTTTGATCTGGTTTGACCCAGTCCGATTCGGTTTGTTCCGCTTGGATACGGTTTGATCCGGTTTCATCCGTTTTTTTCCGGTTTGATCCAGTCCAATCCGGTTTCATCCGGTTTGATCCAGTCCGATCCGGTTTGATCCGGATTGATCCGGATTGATCCGGTTTAATCCGGTTTGATCCAGTACGATCCAGTTTGATCCGGTTTGATCGAGTCCGATCCGGTTTCATCCGGTTTGATCCGGTTTGATCTGGTTTCACCCGGTTTGCTGATCCGGTTTGATCTGGTTTCACCCGGTTTGCTGATCCGGTTTCAACCGGTTTGAT
>NW_016846284.1:0-459 GCF_001698545.2 Rhinopithecus bieti | reverse complement strand
GCCCTCCTCCCCACCCACTGCAGTGCTCACACAGGAGCCAGTGAAAACAGCTCTGGGAAGCGGCCTCAGGCACCTCCCCTACCCGCCCCCACCAGCCGCAGCCAGGCACTCCCGCTCCTCATCTGAAGCTCAGGGATGAAGCCCTCCGCCCTCGGGACCCAGCTAGCACACCCAGGCCCTCCCGTCCCTGACAAGCCCACAGGAGACGACGTGGACGGCCAACCTTGGGCACTCGCCACACCCAGCCGTGCCCCACCAACCCACAGACGCCCCCGAAGCAAGTTTCAGGAGAGGCAAACAGAGTCCCGAATTCACAGAGCAAACAGCAGTGTCCACCCCACACAGGACAAGGCTGCGTGCCCAAACCTTCTGGTCTTCACAAGTCAGTCCCCAGCAAAATTGGGGTTAAAAGCACAAACATGCTCCACAGACATGGACCCACTTCTCACCGACCCCCCC
>NW_016846283.1:0-938 GCF_001698545.2 Rhinopithecus bieti | reverse complement strand
ATTTTTATTTTTTTGAGATGGAGTCTTCCTCTGTTGCCCAGGCTGGAGAGCAGTAGCAGATTTTGGCTCACTGTAACCTCTGCCTCCTGGGTTCAAATGATTCTCCTGCCTCAGCCTCTCCAGTAGCTGGGACTAACAGGTGTACACCACCATGCCCGGCTAATTTTTGTATTTTTAGTAGAGATGGGGTTTTGCCATGTTGCTCAGGCTGGTCTCGAACTCCTGACCTCAGGTGATCCACCCGCCTTGGCCTCCCAAAGTTTTGGAATTACAGGCATGAGCCACTGTGCCCGGCCATCTTGGACTACTTTTCTTTTTTTTGAGATGGAGTCTCGCCCTGTTGCCCAGGCTGTAGTGCAATGGTGCAATCTCAGCTCACTGCAACCTTCACCTCCTGGGTTCAAGTGATTCTCCTGCCGCAGCCTCTCAAGTAGGTGGGATTACAGGCATGAGCCACCACGCCCAGCTAATTTTTTGTATCTTTAGTAGAGACGGGGTTTCAGCATGTTGGCCAGGCTGGTCTCGAACTCCTGACCTCCTGATACGCACGCCTCAGCCTCCCAAAGTGCTGGGATTACAGGTGTCAGCCACCATGCCCGGCAGTCTTGGACTTCTTTTTTTTTTTTTTTTTTGAGACGGAGTCTCGCTCTGTCGCCCAGGCTGGAGTGCAGTGGCCGGATCTCAGCTCACTGCCAGCTCCGCCACCCGGGTTTACGCCATTCTCCTGCCTCAGCCTCCCGAGTAGCTGGGATTACAGGCGCCCGCCACCTCACCCGGCTAGTTTTTTGTATTTTTTAGTAGAGACGGGGTTTCACCGTGTTCGCCAGGATGGTCTCGATCTCCTGACCTCGTGATCCTCCCGTCTCGGCCTCCCAAAGTGCTGGGATTACAGGCTTGAGCCACCGCGCCCGGCCAGTCTTGGACTTCTTAACACACAA
>NW_016846282.1:0-947 GCF_001698545.2 Rhinopithecus bieti | reverse complement strand
AGAGGAGAGATGGTGTCTCACTCTGTTGCCCAGGCTGGAGTGCAGTGGTGCCATCTCAGCTCACTGCAACCTCCACCTCCTGGGTTCAAGCAATTCTCATGCCTCAGTCTCCCGAGTAGCTGGGATTACAGGTGCCCACCACCACCCCTGGCTAATTTTTTTGTATTTTTAGTAGAGACAGGTTTTCACCATATTGGCCAGGCTGGTCCTGAACTCCTGACCTCAGGTGATCCGCTTGCCTCGGCCTCCCAAAGTGCTGGGATTACAGGTGTGAGCCACCGCACCCGGCCTCTGTTAGCTTTCTCATGTCCCCGGAGTTACTTGTTCCTTCAGTGTTCATGCTGATGGATGAACAGCTTTCCCTCCACTGGAGGCTGTCCTTGTCTCTCCTAACTGGGGGCTGCCATGGCTCAGTCTCGCCTCGGCACTGAAGCAGCCACTCTTCTGGGTCTCAGTCCACCTCTCACTTGTGTAGTTCCTGGTCCTCAACAGACCCTGTTGAGCATGGTCCAGGACCACTTCATGCCTTGACAGACTCCATTTGGGAACTGCAGCAGATGCTGTTGATGTCCCACATCCCCTTGGCCCATCTGAGACTGCCTATAGCTGCAACAGACAGCACCCAGCATGCTAACAGCATCCTACTTCCAGCACCTGTGTTTTCTCTCTCACTTCTCTCTCTGGTTCTCAAACCAGATTCTCCACCATTTTCATGTTTGCTGAAATCAGCTATTTACAAGAGTGATTGCTCCCATGCATGTATTTGCTCTGTGTGTCTGCTCTTCCATTAGCAGCAAAACTGGCAAGGGGGGATTGGAGGTGGAGGTGGAGGTGGAGGTGGAAATGCAGTGGGGCTATATTTCTACCATAGGTACTTTGTACTTTGTGTGTGTGTTTAAATCAACTTTTTTTATTAAAAAAAAAAAGCGGTCGGGCGCGGTGGCTCA
>NW_016846281.1:0-944 GCF_001698545.2 Rhinopithecus bieti | reverse complement strand
GTCCTAGCTGGAATATAGTAATGAGATTTAAAAAGATTTTTTTAAAGGAGCTCAATGGTTACAGGTCATCGTAATTAAAAGCTAATATCCAAGATGTGTGTGTGTATGTGTGTGTGTGTGAGTGTTTGTATTTAAAAGGCCTTCATGGGTTTTTTTTGTTTTTTGTTTTTTGTTTTTTTTGTCCTCCTAAGACCCTGTCTTATTTTTGAGCAAAAGTTTTTTTCCTCTCAGTTGAATTAAATTAATTTTGTTTTCTTCATTAATAGCTATTGCAACAGAGGCTACTCTGGGGTTTTTAAGGAAGGTTCTAATTTAGACACTTTGAAATGTCTTTGTTAAAAAAATTTTTTTTAAGTGTACTGTAAAAGCATCACATGATCTAACCTCAAAATAATTCCTCTGCCCAGAGCTCAGAGATCCGGTTAAAAAATAGATAGTTCCTATCTAAATAAAATTGATCTCCTTATACAATCCTATGATACGTTTCTATAATTTTATGTTTGATTTGGCATTCATCTTTAATCTCCCTCTAACACCACCAGACTTTTTCTCTCTATACCTTATGATGTAAATTTTGCTATTTGATTTTCCCCTGAGTTGTTTCCTTTAATATGCAAATTTAAGACTTTTTATCTGACAACTGCCTTGAGTTGTGAAACAGGAAACAGGTTATCAAGAATCTGAGAGTCTAAGATGGAGGGAAAAAGATCTTTATTAATCTATAAGATGTACTTCTATCAGCATGCCTAATACATCTATGTATTTATGTGTTGTGTACACAATATTTCACTACTGAAAATATATGAGAGCTCTAATCAATTGGTTAAATAAAATAAAAGCACTTAAATACTTTATCAGAAAAGGAAAGACTAGTCAAATGCTTTTCAAGTTTATGGGACTTAAATAAAATCATTAATAAATAAGTTAGCTTTAAAATTATTGGT
>NW_016846280.1:0-803 GCF_001698545.2 Rhinopithecus bieti | reverse complement strand
ACTCCCTCCCGGGAGCCGCTGAGATGGGGCTGAACGCGGGCTCTTCCCGAACACAAACCAGAAGCCGAGGCTCTCAAGGCTTGTCTCCTTCATGCGGCTGCAGCGAGTACGCACCGTCCTCGCCCAGCCTCCTGCTCGGCCCCTGCAGCCCCCGCACCCTCCTTTCCCCTACAGCTCAGTGCGCCCTCGCGCCGCCTCTTCCACATCTCCCTGGGCGGAGGCCCCTCTCCATCGCGCAGTGCCGTCCACCATTGTCCGCCTGTGCGGCCTCGGTCTTCCCTGGTTCCTCACCCCCACCCTTCCCCTCTGGGGAGCAGGATCCGTCCGTTCTGTGTCCCCCATGCTGTGTCCCCTGGTACTGGAACTGAGCTGCCTTGGCACAGCTGTGAATTCAGTGAGTGTTTCTTCAGTCTTACTTAGTGCTAATGCGTGTGTTAATTGCTCTAACCCTCGTTATCCACCTGTAAGAAAGGCGCTGCTCTCACCCTATTCTTTTCTTCTTTTTTTTTTTTTGAGACGGAGTCTCGCTCTGTCACCCAGGCTGGAGTGCAGTGACCAGATCTCAGCTCACTACAAGCTCTGCCTCCCGGGTTCACGCCATTCTCCTGCCTCAGCCTCCCGAGTAGCTGGGACTACAGGCGCCGCCACCTCGCCCGGCTAGTTTTTTTTTTTTTTTTTGTATTTTTAGTAAAAACGGGGTTTCACCGTGTTTGCCAGGATGGTTTCGATTTCCTGACCTTTTTATCCCCCCGTCTCGGCCTCCCAAAGTGCTGGGATTACAGGCTTGAGCCACCGCGCCCGGC
>NW_016846279.1:0-2043 GCF_001698545.2 Rhinopithecus bieti | reverse complement strand
CCATGTCTTTGGTATTGTGAATAGTGCTGCAATGAACATATGCATGCATGTATCTTTATAATAGAACGATTTATATTCCTCTGGATATATAACCAGTAATGGGATTGCTGGGTCAAATGGTATTTCTCGTTCTAAATCTTTGAGGAATTGCCGTACTGTCTTCCACAATGGTTGAACTAATTTACAAACAACCACATTAAAAAGTAGGCAAAGGATACGAACAGACACCTCTCAAAAAAAGACATACATGCAGCCAACAAAACATACGAAAAAAAGCTCAACACCACTGATCATTTGAGAAATGTAAATCAAAACCACAATGAGATACCATCTCGCACCAGTCAGAATGTCGATTATTAAAAAGTCAAGGAACGGCCGGGCGCGGTGGCTCAAGCCTGTAATCCCAGCGCTTTGGGAGACTGAGGTGGGCGGATCACTTGAAGTCAGAGGTTGGAGACCAGCCTGGCCAACATGGTGAAACCCTGTCTACTAAAAATACAAAAACTTGCTGGGTGTGGTGACGCAAGCCTGTAATCCCATTACTTGGGAGGCTGAGGCAGGAGAATTGCTTGAACCTGAAAGGCAGAGGTTGCAGTGAGCCAAGATCACACCACTGCACTCCAGTCTGGGCCACAGAGTAAGACTTCGTCTCAGAAAAAAAGACCCTGTCACGCTGCACTCTCCTTGAGGGCAGGGATCTCTGCTTGTACTTGTTTGTGTTAGGGAGAGGCAGAGAGACACCCTACGAGCCTTTTGGTCACCTGGAGGATGGGAAGGTGAGCCTGAGGTCTGATGAGGCGGGGCCCACTCCTGAGTGGCCTTCTCAGCAAGTCCCTCTGGTCACCCTCTTCCTCCTACCCTAATGCACACACCAGACCTTCCCTCATACCCGCTTGTCAACACTTCCATTATTGATTTTCAGCAAAGAGCCTAGAAATCCATGGGGGAAAGCAGCTCCCTTATGTCCCGTAGGGGAGGAAGGGTTGCTCTAGCCCTGCCTGCTGATTCTGCAAACTGTCACCCTGCCCAGGCATGCACAATGAAACAGCCGCAGGAGTGGAAAAAGGGAAGCTGGGCGCGGTGGCTCACGCCTGTAATCCCAGTACTTTGGAAGGCTGAGGAGGGCGGATCACTTGAGGCCAGGAGTTCGAGACCAGCCTGGCCAACATGGTGAAACCCTGTCTATACTGAAAATACAAAAATTAGCCAGGTATGGTGGTACATGCCTATAATCCCAGCTACTTGGGAGGCTGAGGCAAGAGAATCACTTGAACCTGGGAGGCGGAGGTTGCAGTGAGCCAAGATCATGCCAATGCACTCCAGCCTGGGCAACAGAGTGAGACTTTGTCTCAAAAACAAACAAAAAGGAAAATGCACAAGAGATTATCCCCAGATCAGGGGCCTAGTTAACCAACCCTTGGCCAAAGAGCCACAGAGGTAGAATTTGTCCTTGGTCTTCCTCCCTCATATCCCTCTCCTGACTCTGGCACATTTTCTCCCTCAGCAAGTTACTGGCCTTATGCTTTGCCTCCTTTAGCCTGGCCCTGGTCCCCGGCTTCTGGCTCCCACCATGCTCCCTTCCTCTCCACATCCATGAGGTACCCACTTGTAAGCCAAAAAAAAAAAATTCTGAGACAGGGCCTGGCATGGTGCCTCACACCTGTAATCCCAGCACTTTGGCAGGCCAAGGCAGGCAGATCCCTGTGGTCAGGAGTTCAAGACCAGCCTGGCCAGCATGGTGAAACCCCGTCTCTACTAAAAATACAAAAATTAGCCAGGCGTGGTGGCAGGTGCCTGTAGTCCGAGCTACTCGGGAAGCTGAGGCAGGAGAATCGCTTGAACCTGGCAGGCGGAGGTTGCAGTGAGCCAAGATCATGCCATTACATTCCAGCCTGGGCAATAAAGTCAGAATCCATCTCAAAAAAAAAAAAAAAAAAAATCTGAGACAGGTCTCAGTCAATTTAGAAGTTTAGTTTGCCAAGGTTAAGGACAGCCGAGGAGAAAAACACAGAAATTCACAAAAAAGGTCTGTGGTCTATGTTT
>NW_016846278.1:0-236 GCF_001698545.2 Rhinopithecus bieti | reverse complement strand
GAGACAGAGTTTCACTCTGTTGCCAGACTGGAGTGCAGTGGTGTGATCTCGGATCACTGCAGCCTCCGCCTCCTGGGTTCCAGTGATTCTCCTGCCTCAACCTCCCGAGTAGCTGGGACTACAGGCGTGCACCACCACGCCCAGCTAAATTTTGTATTTTTATAGAGACAGGATTTCACCATGTTGTCCAGGTTGATCTTGATCTCTTGACCTCGTGATCTGCCTGTCTCGGCCTT
>NW_016846277.1:0-1766 GCF_001698545.2 Rhinopithecus bieti | reverse complement strand
CGTTGTGATCCGCCCATCTCGGCCTCCCAAAGTGCTGGGATTACAGGCTTGAGCCACCGCGCCCGGCTGCCAGCATTTCTTATTACCCGTCTTTTGGATATAAGCCATTTTAACTGGGGTCAGATGATATCTCATTGTAGTGTTGCTTTTCATTTCTGTGATGATCAGTAATGTTGAGCACCTTTTCATACACGTGTTTGAAATTTGTATGTCTTCTTTTGAGAAATGTCTATTCAAACCTTTAGACCATTTTTAAAATTGGATTGTTGGGTTTTTTTTCCTGTTGAGTTGTTTTGAGCACCCTATATATTCTGGTTATTAATCCTTTGTCAGATGGATAGTTTGTAAATATTTTCTTCCATTCCGTGGGTTGTCTCTTCATGTTGCTGTTTCCTTTGCTGTACAGAAGCTTTTTAACTTGATGTGATCCCATTTGTCCATTTTTGCTTTGGTTGTCTGTGCTTGTGGGTTATTCCTCAAGAAATCTTTGCCCAGTCCAATATCCTGGAGAGTTTCCTCAGTGTTTTCTTGTCGTAGTTTCATATGCTTAATTGTCTTTTATTATGCTAGACATTTTATTTCAAAATTACTGATAGAAATAATTTGAGGCTCAGGATAATGCTATCTTTCTTTAGAGAGTATCATGTATCTTCTGTTAGGATACTTGGCATATTGGCAGTTCTAGCAGCACCATAAGCCAATTTTAAGACTTGGGAGTTTTCTGTTGCTCAGATGACTCATAGCTAACCTATAGTTGAGGTAAAGGCTGGTTAACTTCTGGTATACCATTTTTTAATAGCAAGTCATTATGTCCCAAGTCAAAGTGCCCTGTTGTTTCTTTGAGCCCCTATGTTTTGTGGGTTGTTGCTTCCAACTTTTGTCCTCTTCTCTCCTTGAGGCTACCAAGTGCACTCTCAACCTTTTGGCAGTCTCTTGTAAATAAGCAAATCTCTCAGAACAAAAGCATCTCTGAATGCCTGCCTCCTCTTAAAGAATTTGCAACTTCTGGATCTTGGCTTCGTACATTTTATCATTTTGTTACTTGTAAGATTTTAAAATTGTCCTTTAACTTTTAAGTTGTCTTCAGTGGAGAGTTTTCTGAATTCCTGCACTTGGTATTAATATTATTGGAAGTGAAAAATCAGGGCAAGTTATTTAACTTGTTACTTAAAATGTGCTTCAGACTTCTCATCTATAATATGGAGTTATTAATTACTTACTATCTTATAGGGTTTTTGAGATTCTTAAATGGGACAACACATTGTGTGTTTATAGCGGTACCTGACATGTAGAAAATGCTCGTTGTTATTACATTTATTTGAGAATATAGGAATTTGTTTGTTGCTCCTCAAAGATTTTCTAAGCATCAATTAGCTACTTTATTACTGAAGTAATTTGCAGGGATTATGAAAGACTTGCAGATGACATTAACATTGACTGACATTTCTGTCAACACTGCTTTAGGTAAATTAAAGTTTTTCCCCCCTAATGTATTTAAGGCTCTATACTATAAGGCACATTTAATTTTATCTAAAAGTTGATAATGGCCCTGATATATATGTGTGTGTGTGTATGTATGTTTATGTGAATATGTAAAAACTGATTAGTTGTGATGTGTGTGTATATGCATATATAAGTATAGTATATAAATGTTAAATGGGAAGACATTTTAATTGCTTAAAATATGGTCTCTTGATAAAATAATTGGGCTGGAAGTAAGAAAACAAAATGAAATAGAATTGAGATTTTGTTTTAAATATTTTAAT
>NW_016846276.1:0-1078 GCF_001698545.2 Rhinopithecus bieti | reverse complement strand
CCAAAGTCTCATTTGGGACAAAGCAATTGCCTTCCACTTATAAGCCTGTAAAATCAAAAGCAAATTAGTTACTTGCTAGATACAATGGGGTACAGGCATTAAGTAAATACAGCTGTTCCAAATGAAAGAAATTGGCCCAAAGAAAGGGGCTACAGGCCCCATGCAAGCCTGAAATCCAGCAGGGCAGTCAAATCTTAAAACTCCAAAATGATCTCCTTTGACTCCATGTCTCATGTCCAGGTCATGCTGATGCAAGAGGTGGGCTCCCACGGACTTGCGCAGCTCCACTCCTGTGGCTTTGCAGGATACAGTTTCTCTCCTGGCTGCTTTCACAGGCTGGTGTTGAGTGTCTGCAGCTTTTCCAGGTGCACAGTGCAAGCCATCAGTGGATCTACCATTCTGGGGTCTGGAGGATGGTGGCCCTCTTCTCACAGCTCCACCAGGTGGTGCCCCAGTAGAGACTCTGTGTGGGGGCTCTGACCCCACATTTCCCTTCCATACTGCCTAGCAGAGTTCTCCATGAGGGCCCCACCCATGCAGCAAACTTCTGTCTGGGTATCCAGGCGTTTCCATACATCCTCTGAAATCTAGGTGGAGGTTCCCAAACCTCAACTTTTTTTTTTTTTTTTTAGATGGTGTCTTGTTCTGTCACCCAGCCTGGAGTGCAGTGACATTATCTTGGCTCATTACAACCTCCACCTTCTGGGTTCAAGTGATTCTCCAACCTCAGCCTCCTGAGTAGCTGGGATTACAAGCATGCACCACCATGTCCAGCTAATTTTTGTAGTTTTAGTAGAAACAGGGTTTCTCCATGTTGGCCAGGTTGGTCTCAAACTCCTGACCTCAAGTGATCTGCCCACCTTGGCCTTCCAAAGTGTTGGGATTACAGGTGTGAGCCACCATGCCTGGCCCCAAACCTCAATTCTTGACTTCTGTGCACTTGCAGGCTCAACACCACGTGGAAGCTCTCAGGGCTTGGGGCTTCCACCCTCTGAAGCAATAGCCCAAGCTGTACTTTGGCCCCTTTTAGTCACAGCTGGAGTGGTTGGGGCACAGGGCACCAAGTCCCTAGGATGCA
>NW_016846275.1:0-1077 GCF_001698545.2 Rhinopithecus bieti | reverse complement strand
GGGAGAACGTTCTGCCCAGTTCAGGATTATGCCAACAAGAAGCCTCTTATCCTGTAGAGAAGACAGACAGTGAAACTGAGCATGGCCCACCCTTTCAGGAGGGAAAACTAATTCCGGGTGTGGAAAATGCACAAAAGCCTTCAGCACCAAACACTCAGTTATTCCACACCAGAAACTTTTCACTAGAGATGGATGTTATGTGTGCAGTGATTGTGGAAAATCCTTTAGCAGATATGTCAGCTTCAGCAAACATCAGCGAGATCACACTGAAAAGGACCTTATGAGTGTGGAGAGTGTGGGAAATCTTATAGTCAAAAGAGCAGCCTCATTCAACATCAGCAAGTTCACACTGGAAAGACAGCTTATCCCTGTGGGGAGTGTGAGAAATCTTTTAGTCAGAAGGACAGCCTTAACCATCAGCATGTTCACACTGGAGAAGGGCCTTATGAGTGTGGAGAATGTGGGAAGTCTTTTGGTCAAAAGGGTAAATTCATTCAACATCAGCGAGGTCACACTGGAGAGACAGCTTATCACTGTGGGGAATGTGGGAAATCTTTTCGTCAGAAGTTCTGCTTTGGCCAGGCGCGGTCGCTGAGGCCTGTAATCCCCGCACTTTGGGAGGCCGAGATGGGCGGATGATGAGGTCAGCAGATCGAGACCATCCTGGCTAACACGGTGAAACCCCGTCTCTACTGAAAAATACAAAAAACTAGCCAGGTGAGGTGGCGGTGCCTGTAGTCCCAGCTACTTGGGAGGCTGAGGCAGGAGAATGACGTAAACCCGGGAGGCGGAGCTTGCAGTGAGCTGAGATCCGGCCACTGCACTCCAGCCTGGGCGACAGAGCAATCCTCCATCCCAAAAAAAAAATAAATAAAGTTCTGCTTTATTAACCATCAGCATGTTCACACTGGAGAAAGGCCTTACAAGTGTGGAGAATGTGGGAAATCTTTTGGTCAGAAGGGCAACCTCATTCAACATCAGCGAGGTCACACTGGAGAGTGCAAGGAGTGTGGAAAATTGTTTAGGTACAGATCCCACCTCACTGAACACCAGAGACTTCACACTGGGGAAAGACCT
>NW_016846274.1:0-373 GCF_001698545.2 Rhinopithecus bieti | reverse complement strand
CCTTCCTTCCTTCCTTCCCTCCCTCCTTCCTTCCTTCCTTCCTTCCTTCCTTCCTTCCTTCCTTCCTTCCTTCCTTTCTTTTTGACGGACTCTTCCTCTGTTGCCCAGGCTAGAGTGCAGTGGTGCAATCTAGCTCACAGCAACCTCTGCCTTCCAGGTTCAAGTGATTCTCGTGTCTCAGCCTCCAGAGTAGCTGGGGCTATAGGCACCCGCTGCCCCATCAAGCTAATTTTTGTATTTTTAGTAGAGACGGAGTTTTACCATGTTGGCAAGGCTGTTCTCAACCTCCTAATTCTCAACCTCGTAACTTCAAATGATCTGCCCACTTTGGCCTCCCAAAGTGTTGGGATTACAGGCATGAGTCACTGCGCCC
>NW_016846273.1:0-1080 GCF_001698545.2 Rhinopithecus bieti | reverse complement strand
ATAAATAAATTTCCCCCAAATCATCTGTAAGTCACCAAATGAAAACTGAAAATGAAGACTTGGGCATTTTTCAGGTCCTTTGTTCAGCAATCTCTGGTGCTTTTACAATGACCAAAACAAATACAAATAACAGTATTCTGCTTCCACCAATGGATTTACTTTACAGAGTCTTCAAGTGTATTTTTCTTGACTCAAAGAAATGACCTAATTCTAGCTCTTTTACTTTGCAACCTTTTTATAACCTCCTATTCAAAGCCTCTCTCAATCTCCCTGCTGGAAATAATCTTTCTTGCTTTTAAACTCTTCCAGGTTTCTTTCTACCCTGCCCCCCGGAAAAAAATTATGACGTGTCAGCTCTTCTCATACCCATTTATCTCATTTACCAATCTGTAGGTTTCTTAAGGAGAAGGCTCTTCACATTATCATTGGAATTCCCTCTCCTATTCTTCATCTTCTGTGCCCATCAGAAAGCCCTGTGCAGAGGTAGTACTTAATAAGTAATTATTTTGGGAAAGAAGGAAAGAATGTTGTGATTGACACTTCTCTAATAGTTTTATTCTAATATCCCTAGGGCTTGGTGAATGTTATGGCCTGATTAAAAAACAATAGAGAGGTATCATGTTATTTTCCTATCAAACGCCAAATGTGACGGCATTTTACCATTCAAAACATCTTACACAAAACTGAGTTCAGGACTAATTGATAGGAGAGCAACATTATTCCTTCTCTTATAATAGCCTTTTTTTTTTTTTTTTTTTTTTTTTTTGTTAGCTTATGGTTCTTTTATTGTTAAAAATCTTTGTCTGTTTGGGTTTACAAATGTGATGTTACGGGATACTTATAAATAGTCAAACGGTTATTATAGTGAAGCAGACAAACATCTGTCATCTCACATAGTTATCTTTTTTTGTATTAAGAGCAACTAAATTCTACTTATTTAACAAAATCCCTAATACAATACTTTAGTCCTTGTGTTGTACATTAGGTTTGCAAACTTGTTCATTCTACGTATCTTCCTTTCATTATTCTTTTTTTTTTTATTATTTTTTATTTTTTTTTTATTATACTTTAAGTTCTAGG
>NW_016846272.1:0-2209 GCF_001698545.2 Rhinopithecus bieti | reverse complement strand
TTTCTTTTTTTTTTTTTTCTTTTTTGAGACGGAGTCTTGCTCTGCCGCCCCGGCTGGCGTGCAGTGGCCGGGTCTTAGCTCCCTGCAAGCTCCGCCTCCCGGGTTCACGCCATTCTCCTGTCTCAGCCTCCCGAGTAGCTGGGACTACAGGCGCCCGCCAGGTCGCCCGGCTAGTTTTTTGTATTTTTTTTAGTAGAGACGGGGTTTCACCGTATTAGCCAGGATGGTCTCGATCTCCTGACCTCATGATCCGCCCGTCTTGGCCTCCCAAAGTGCTGGGATTACAGGCTTGAGACACCGCGCCCGGCCTGCCTCCTGTTTTATCTGGAGAGAACAACTGCTTCACATTTTCATTTTGTGTTTGTCTGTGTGTGTATTGTTCATTTTTTCTGAGCCCATCTCGAGTACTATTTATACCTGGTCAAATGGCTCACTTCCTTTTCTTTTATGTACATTCTCCTTGAAGTCTAACTCTAGGATTCTGGCTATCCCAGCCTGCTCCAGGCATTAATCTGAGATCTGAATTTTTTCAGCTGTCTTCTGTGAAGGCCACTGTTACTTGGATTCCCCATCTTTGAATTCATCACTTATTCTGCTGTTTGAAAGAACACATGATCAAACATCTTTTCAAGAAGGGGAGAATGAGAGGTAAATTTTTTGAAATGCTACATCAGTGTAAATGCCTTTACTCTGCCTGCCCACAAATAGCTGCTCCAAGATAGAGTTCTATGTAGTAAATTATTTTTTTCTTAGAATTATAAAAGTTTCTATATTTTAACATTCGGTGAAAACATGCAGCATTCTATGAAGTTACAAATTCTTGAGACAGTTTGCATCTGCGTCCTCACCTAAATTTCATACTGAATTCTAATCCCCAATATTAAAGATGGAGCCTGGAGGGAGGTGATAGTATCATGGGGTGGGGGGCATGGGCAGAGTTCTCTTGAATGACACTGTATATCCCCTTTGGTATAGTGAGTGAGTTCTCAGGAGATTTGGTAGTATAAAATTGTGTAGCATGTCCTGTCTGTCTCCTCTTCTTGCTCTAGCTAGGTAACATGAACCTTCTTCACTTCCACCTTCTGCCATGACTGAAATATTCCTGAGGCCACCACAGAAGCTACTATGCTTCCTGTACAGCCTAAAGAACCATGAGCCAACTAAACTTCTTTTCTTTATAAATCATCCAAATCTTGGGTATTTGTATCAGTACAAGAACAGACTAACATAGCCTTCAAGCTCTTATGGTCTTTCCTAAATATTTGCTCTTCTTAAATTTCACAATGTGCTTTTGGAGTTTGGAGTTTCAATTCAATCACTGTGATGTGCTATGATGTTGTTTCATAAGCCTGGAAGTGTAGATTCCTCAAAACTGGGATGATGATGATGATGATGATGATGATGATGATGATGATTATAAGTTCTGGGGTACATGTACAGAACATACAGGTTTGTTACATAGGTATACATATGCTATGGTGGTTTGCTGTATCCATCAGCCAGTCATCTACATTAGGCATTTCTCCTAACGCTATCCCTACCCCTACTTCCCACCCCCTGGCAGGCCCCAGTGTGTGATATTCACCTCCTTGTGTCCATGTGTTCTCATTGTTCAACTCCTACTTACTAGTAAGAAAATGTAGTGTTTGGTTTTCTATCTTGTGTTAGTTTGCTGAGAATGATGGTTTCCAGCTTCATCTATGTCCCTGCAAAGGACACAAACTCATCCTTTTTTATGGCTGCAAATATTCCGTGGTGTGTCAGATCAATGCAAATCAAAACCACAATGAGATACCATCTCATGCCAGTTAGAATGACAATCATTAAAAAGTCAGGAAACAACAGGTTCTGGAGAGGATGTGGAGAAATAGGAACACTTTTACACTGTTGGCAGGAGTGTAAATTAGTTCAACCATTGTGGAAGACAGTGTGGTGATTTCTCAAGGACATAGAACTAGAAATATCATTTGATCCAGTGATCTCATTACTGGGTACATACACAAAGGACTATAAATAATTCTACTATAAAGATACATGCACAGATATGCTTATTGTGGCACTGTTCACAATAACGCTGGTATTATTTTAAATATTATTCAAATGTAAGTCACTTTTGCTTATTTGTATATTATGCTATCCTTCCTGAAAATATTCTTTGAATGTCAGATTCCTAGAGTCTCCATATTTGTTCCTTTCCTTTTGCTATCAC
>NW_016846271.1:0-2051 GCF_001698545.2 Rhinopithecus bieti | reverse complement strand
AAAAAAAAAGAAAAAGAAAAAAAAAAAAAAAAGAGGCACCAGGTGGGCCTGGTTGGTCTCAAAATTGCCACCGCTCCAGGTCAGGCAGGGTGACTCACGCCTGTAATCCCAACACTTTGGGAGGCTGAAACGATCTGACTTCATGAGCTCAGGAGTTCAGGACAAGCCTAGGCAACGTGGCGAAAACCTAGCTCTACAAAAAATAGAAAAATTAGCCGGGTTGTGGTGTGCACCTGTAGACCTAGCTACTCGGGAGGCTGAGGCAGGAGAACCACTTGAGACCAGGAGGCAGACGTTGCAGTGAACCGAATCATGCCGCTGCACTCCAGACTGAGCAACAGAGGGAAACCCTGTCTCAAAAAAAAGAAGAAAAAGGAAAAAACTGCCACCACTCCAAGCCTCTAGGGCAGTACTTATCAAACCTATTTGCTTAGGAATCACCTGGGATCTTATTAAAATGCAGACTCTAATTCAGCAGTCTGGGTTGGGCCTGAGATTGTTCACTTCTAACAAGCTCCCAAATGATGCTATCGTAACACTGGTCATCTAGGAATTACCCTGGTAACTAGGCGATAGACTACTTTCAAGTCAGAGGAGAAGGCTGGAGAAGCCTTCTCTGTGGTCCAGCCTCATAGAAGGGCAATCCTAGGGTCCGAGTGGCCTACAAGCCACAGGAGCCCCAAGGAGGAGGACAGTGGCTTAGGAGAGAGGTGGTCTCCTGGAGGTATACGCCAATTTAACAAGAAGGAGTCTCCAGTAAAAATTTTCTTAGGGGAAAGGGGGGAGTCAAGCTGTAGGTGTTCGCTCCCTTAAACAACTCAGCACCTCAAAATTAGCTCTCAGGAGCAGAAACTAACGTCCTGCTGCCACACTTCTCTACACAAAAATCAGCTCTGCCCCACCCACTCCACAAAAGCTCTCTGCCGCGTCTTCCTCTAGGGGAGAGGTGACTGCAGGCTGGGAGACTCCCCAGCTGTGACTCAGACCGACGGAATCAAATCTGTTCCCCGAGGCTCGGCATTCACCAGATCCTGACCTCCCCCTCTGCCCGGCCCCAACCCACCTTTCCACGCCCCACCTCTCTCACTCCAGGGGCCACCCCTCGCCCACCCCACTTCCCTGTCTCTGGCTCATCTTCAGATGTGTCCCCAGCTCCCAACCCTTCCAAGCGCAGCCGAGTTTCTCGGTCCACATCGCCTCGATATTCCCACAGCATCTGTGTGGGCTCTCTTAAAAAAAAAAAAAAAAAAAGTGTGTGCCCCTATCGCCGTTTTACGGAAGGTCCCTGGAAGGTTCCTCGAGTGGCCCTCTCAGATGCTGAGGTCCTGTCAGCGCCCCTTTGTCTCCCCGTGCGGCGCCGAGCGCAGTGCAGGACACACAGGAAGTGCTCCGAAACAGGGCTAAGGTGGGGGCAGCAGCCGTGCCCGGAGGGGGCGCTCAGAACGCAGGGACTCGGCCGGGCCGAGTGCCGTTCCCCGCAAAAAACAAGAGTCACCGGCATGAGGGCCAGAGACCCCGAGTTCAGAGCCAGGCAGCCCTCGGAGCCGGAGCCGGGCTGGCCGGGGCCGGGGCGGGCATTCCTTCCTTCCGGAGCCCCTCGACGCGCGTCCGGCCACCCACCTCAGCGCCCTCACCTTGTAAACCTTGCCGAAGGCGCCGTCGCCCAGCTCGCCCACGATCTCCCACACCTCGTTGGGGTCCAGGTCGCGGCGGACGTGCTCATATTCGCGGGACTTTCTCTTCTCGAAGGTAGACAGGCGCAGGATGCGGCGGAAATTGGCAAAAGCCATGGCCGGGGGCGCGGTGGCGCCGGCTCGGGCTCGGGCTCGGGCTGTGGCTTCAGCGGCCGCGAGGAGAAGGAGGAGGAGGAGTTGGCGGGCGCCGCGACTCTCGGGGTTCTCCCCAGACCCGCCCTTCCCTGCAGCCCGGCCCCGGTCAAGTGTGCCCTGGGCAGCGCCGCGCCGGGAACACCCGGAACCGCGCAGGCGGCGGCGTCCCCGCCCCCGCCCTGTCCGGTCCCCGGGGCCGCCTCCCTTGTGCCGGCCCCGCAG
>NW_016846270.1:0-371 GCF_001698545.2 Rhinopithecus bieti | reverse complement strand
ATCCCAAATGCCCATGAATGATAGACTGGATAAGAAAACGTGATACATATACACCATGGGATATTATGCAGTCATAAAAGAAATGAGATCATGTTTTTGGCAGGGACATGGATGGAGTTGGAAGCCATTATTCTCAGCAAACTAATGTGGAAACAGAAATCCAAACACTGCATGTTCTCACTTATAAGTGGGAGCTGAACACCGAGTACACATGGACACAGGGAGGGGAATAATACACACTGGGCCTTGTCAGGGGAGGGTAGGGGAGAGAGAGCATCAGGAAAATAGCTAATGAATGCTGGGCTTAATACCTAGATAATGGTGCAGCAAACCACCAAGGCACATGTTTACCTATGTAGCAAACATGCACG
>NW_016846269.1:0-373 GCF_001698545.2 Rhinopithecus bieti | reverse complement strand
ACATTTCTTTTCATGGAGCAGATTGCTAACACTGTTTTCGTGGTATCTGCAAAGGGATATTTGCAAGTGCATTGAGGCTTATGGTGAAAAAGGAAATATCCTCACAGAAACTATAAAGAAGATTTCTGAGAAACTGCTTTGTGATATGTGAATTCATCTCACAGAGTTACACGATTCTTTTCATGGAGCAGTTTTGTAGCACTGTTTTGGGGAATCTGAGATGGCATATTTTGGATCACATTGAAGCCTATGGTGACAAAGGTAATATCCTCAGATTAAAACTAGACAGAAGGTTTCTGAGAAACTGCTTTGTGATGTGTGAATTCATTTCACAGAGTTACACCTTTCCTTTCATGGAGCAGCTTGCTAACAC
>NW_016846268.1:0-321 GCF_001698545.2 Rhinopithecus bieti | reverse complement strand
GCCACTGGTTTCCAATCCCTAGAGTTTTTGAATTTATGTTCATGAAGGACACAGGTCTACAGCTTTCTTTCCTTGCAATGTCTCTGTCTGGTTTTGTTATTAGGGCAATGCTGGACTCAAAGAATGATTTAGGAAGTATTCCCTCTTCTTGAATTTTCTGGTAAAGTCTGTATAGAATTGGTACTGTTAATTGTTCACTGGAATTCACTACTGAAGCATCTGGGGACCCGGAGTTTTCTTTGTGGAAAGGTTATCTGTTTGTTTTGGAGTAAGCAGTAGTAGCTGTTTATTTGGAGGAAACTGTTCATTTCATCAAAATCA
>NW_016846267.1:0-1078 GCF_001698545.2 Rhinopithecus bieti | reverse complement strand
AAGCATAAACATCCATAATAGCTGTATTTGTTCCATAATACAAAATTCACTTTTTTTCATCAAAATGAAAAAGAAAAACTGATTATTGCACCATCAAAGTCATTGCTGACTCTTCAAAATGCATTTATTTTTACCATAAAAGTTATATGTGGGAGCTGGGCACAGTAGCTCATGCCTGTAATTCCAGTTGCTTGGGAGGCAGAGGCAGGAGGATCACCTGAGGCCAGGACTTCCAGACCAGCCAAAAGGACATAGTGAGATCCCATGTCTTAAAGCAAATGATATGTAGTTAGGATGAATATTTCAAAGGAAAATAGTAGAAAATACAAGTATAACCACACTATCTTATTGCCATTTTCCCCACAATGGTAACAATCATGAAGAGTTGCTTTCCAAATACAAAGTATTCAGCAACTTATTTTCCTTATAAGCATATACAGAGTCATCATATACTAGTCTGTCTCATTAATAGTGGCTGAATGCTTTCGTTGTATACATGTGTCACGATTTATTTAAGCAGTCTCCATTATGGTCAAAAGGCATGTGCATTTTAATTTTGATTGCAATTTTACAATTGGTCTCCAAGAAGTTTACTTCAAATTTACTCCCAGCAACAAAGTGTAGAAGTGCCTCTTTCTGTCATACTCATAAAAACTGAGTATAATCAAAATTTTTTTATGTTCAGCATTTCAAAGTTGCTACCTTATTGCTGTTTTATTATATTTCTTAGATTATAAATATGGCTGGACATCTTTACATATGTTTTTAAGACATTTGTTCTTTTGTATGAACTTCTCTTTCATATTTCTATTTGATTATATTACTTTTTCTGATTATTTTAAAATAATGCAGAGAGCTCTTTTCCATTCACTAGTTTTTTAGTCTATGTTACAGAGGCATGATTTTAGAATCCCGACTCAGTGAATAATAGCAGAGATATGTCCAAGGAGTAGTGATAGAAAAACAAGACAGAGTGAAACGTTCTTTGAAATTCCATCCTAGAGTATAAGGTACTTTGTAAGATTGCAGGATAAAAATGAAACGAATAGCAAGGAAGTGACTCCACTTCATTGACTAA
>NW_016846266.1:0-416 GCF_001698545.2 Rhinopithecus bieti | reverse complement strand
TTTTTTCTAAAGTCAGATGTCGAGGAGAATCTTCACCTTGAATCTAAAGTCCCCTTCAGGTGATTGAATATACCCACTCTGATTTGCTGGGTATGTTCTGTAGAGAAATCACAGAATTTTTGCACTTATGGTAGAGGAGTAGTCAGGAAAGTATATGGAATTAAAACAGAGTGATGTATTTTCTTTACAATTTTTTTTTTTTTTTTTTTGCACAATAGCTTAACATAAACACCATTTTGGCCAGGCATGGTGGCTCACACCTATAACCCCAGCACTTTGGGAGGCTGAGGTGGGTGGATCACCTGAGGTCACAGGAGTTCGAGACCAGCCTGGAGGGGAGGTTGGAGTGCAGCAGCTCAATCTCGGCTCTCTGCAACTTCCACCTCACGGATTCAAGCCCTTCTTGTGCCTCAGCC
>NW_016846265.1:0-373 GCF_001698545.2 Rhinopithecus bieti | reverse complement strand
GCTTTTCTTTTCTTTTTTTTTCTTTTTTGGAGGCAGAATCTCACTCTATTGCCCAGGATATGAGTGCAGTCTGATGATCTTGGCTCACTGTGACCTCCCTTTCCGGGGTTCAAGTGATTCTTGTGCCTCAGCAACCCATGTAGCTGAGATTGCAGGTGTGTGCCACCACATCCAACTAATTATTTTATTTTTATTTTATTTTATTTTATTTTGAGTCTCACACCGTCATCCAGGCTGAAGTGCAGTGGCATGATCTTGGTTCAGTGCAACTGCCACCTCCTGGGTTCAAGTGATTCTCCTGCCTCTGCCCCCTGAGTAGCTGGCATTACAGATACCCACCAAGCCCAGTTACTTTTTTTTTTTTTTTTTTTTG
>NW_016846264.1:0-2212 GCF_001698545.2 Rhinopithecus bieti | reverse complement strand
TAATTATAATAAATTTTATTATAGTCTATCTTCCTAGAAGAGTTGCAAAAATAACCTTAAAGGATAATACTTGTCATTTGAATTTACATCAAGTAAAAAATAAAAGGATCTTCACCTGTGCTCACACTCAGATCTCTATTCCTCTATGTATTTTGATTTTAAGCTTTGTTGAGATATCATTCACATACCATACCATTGACAGATTTAAAATGTACAATTCAATAGTTTTCAGTATATTTATAAATATCTGTAGTCATTAACACAATCAATTTTAGAACACTTTTATGGTCTCAGAAAGAAACCCAGTACTCTTTAGATATCATGCCCCTCCATCATCTACCATCCCATCATCCTTAAGCAGTCACTAATCTAATGTCTATCTCTATAGAAGTGCCTATTTTGGAGATCTCCTGTAAAATGAATCGTATGTTATATTTTCTGACTGGCTTCTTCACTTAGCAGTATGCCATTTCTTGTAATGATCAAATAATATTCCATTTTGTGACTATGCCCTACTTTGTTTATCCTTTCATCAGTTAATGGACATTTGGGTTGTTTCTACCTTTTAGCTGCCATGAATAATGCTGCTATCAACATTTGTGTACAAGGTTTTATGCAGACATATGTTTTTATTTATCTTGGGTATACATCTGTGAGTAGAATTGTTGGATCATATGGGTAATTCTATGTTTAACCATTTGAAAACTGCCAAAATTTTCCCAAAGTGGCTACACCATCTTACATTCCCACCAACAGTGTATGAGGATTCTAATTATTCCACATCATAGACTTGTTATTGTCTGACTTCTTGATTCTAGCCATCCTAGTGAGTGGAAGTGGTGTCTTATTGAGGTTTTCATTGCCATTTTCCTGATGAATAATGATGTTGAGCACCTTTCCATGTACTTATTTGCCATTTGTATACCTTTTTTATATAAATGTCTATTCAGAATTTTACCCACTTTAAAATTGAGTTGTCTTTTATCATTGAGTTGCAAGTGTTCTTTCTATATTTCAGATACAATATCTTATCAGATAGATATATGATTTTCAAGTAAGTATCCTTCTCCCATTCTGTGAGTTGTCTTTTTACTCTTTTGATAGCATCCTTTGAAGCACAAGAGTTTTTTGATTTCAATGAAGTCCAGTTTAACTGTTTTTGTTGTTCGTGTTGCTCTTGCTTTTGATCATATCTAAGAAACCATTGCCAAATGTGAGGTCATGAAGATTTATCCTTATGTTTCTTCTAAGACTTTTATGGCTTTAACTCTCACATTTAGGTCTTTTATCCATTTTATGTTAATATCTGTATATCTTGTGAGAACTTCATTCCTTTGCATGTGGCTACCAAGTTGTCTTAGCAGCATTTGTTGAAAACACTACTCTTTCCACATTGAATGATCTTGGCACCTTTGTTGAAAATCAGTTGACCCTCTCACAGCCATTGCAGTACATTGATCTCCACAGAGACAGTGCCAGGGCAAGTGAGAGCCAGGCAGGCACTGGGTGATTCTGTGCCTCACTGAAGAAAAGTAACTAAAGATAGGCAAAGGAGACCCTAGGAAGCCAAGAGGCAAACTGTCATCATATGCATTTTTTGTGCAAACTTATCAGGAGGAGTGCAAGAAGAAACAACTAGATGCTTCAGTCAGTTTCTCAGAGTTTTCTAAGAACTGCTCAGAGAGGTGGAAGACCATGTCTGTTAAAGAGAAAGGAAAATTTGAAGACATGGCAAAGGCAGACAAGGCCTGTTATGAAAGAGAGATGAAAATATGTCCCTATTAAGGGGGAGACAAAAAAGAATTTCAAGGATCTCAATCCACCTAAGATGCCTCCTTCAGCCTTTTTTCTGTTCTGTTCTGAGTATCACCCAAAAATCAAAGGAGAACATCCGTCCAGTCCACTAGTGATATTGCAAAGAAACTGGGAGGGATGTAGAATAAAACCGCTGCAGATGACAAGCAGCCTTATGAAAAGAAGGCTGCGAAGCTGAAGAAAAAATACAAAAAGGATATTGCTGCATATCAAGCTAAAGGAAAGCCTGATGTAGCAAAAAAGGGAGTTGTAAAGGCTGAAAAAAGTAAGAAAAAAAAGGAAGAGGAGGAAGATGAGGAAGATGAGGATTAGGGGGAGGAAGAAGAAGAAGAAGAAGATGATGATGATGAATAAGTTGGTTCTACTGTAGTTTTTTTTTCTTGTCTATAAAGCATTT
>NW_016846263.1:0-1074 GCF_001698545.2 Rhinopithecus bieti | reverse complement strand
TTTTTTCTGGGGATATTTCCTTTATCACCATATTCTTCAAAATGCTCCCAAATATCCTACTGCAGATTCCACGCAAACAGTGTTATCAATCTCTTCAGTGAAAACAACAGTGTATATCTGAGAGTTGAATTCACATAATGAAAAGTAGTTTATCAGAAATCTTCTTTCTAGTTTTATCTGAGGATATTTCCTTTTCACCATAGGCCTCAATGTGCTCCCATATATCACTTGCAGATTCCACAAAATCAGGGTTTGCAAACTACTCCATGCAAAGAAAGGTGTATCTCTGTGAGATTAATTCACACATCATGAAGCAATTTCTCAGAAAGCTTCTTCCTAGTTTTTATATGCATATATATTATTTTCCACTATAGGCCTCTATGAGCTCCCAAATACTCATTTGCAGATTCCAAGAAAACTGTGTTAGCAAACTGCTCCATGAAAAGAAAGGTGTATCTCTGTGGGATGAATTCACACATCACAAAGAACTTTGTCAGAAACTTCCTTTCTAGTTCTTATCTGAGAATATTTCATTTGTCACCATATTCATCAAAGCGATCCAATATATCCTTTCTCAGATTCCCCAAAACAGTGCTACCAAACTGATCTATGAAGAGAATCCTGTAACTCTGCAAGATGAGTTGAACCTCACAAAACAGTTTCTAAGAAACCTTCTTTCTAGTTTTTATGTGAGGTTATTTTCCTTTGTCGCCCTAAGCTTCAATGTTCTCTGAAATATTAGATTGCAGATTCCAAGAAAACATTGGTAGCAAACTGCTCAATGATAATAACAGTGTAACTCTGTGAGATGAATTCACTCATCACAAAGAGGTTTCTCAGTAAGCTTTTTTTTTTGGTTTTGTCTGAGGATATTTCCTTTTCACGATTGGCCTCAACTTGCTCCCAAATATCCCTTTGCAGATTGCACGAAAACAGTGTTAGCAAACTTCTCCATGAAAAGAAAGGTGTAACTCTGTGAGATGAATTCACACGTCACAAAGAACTTTTTCAGAAACCTTCTTTCTAGCTCTTATCTGGGTATATTTCCTTTGTCACCATAGGCTTCAATGAGAT
>NW_016846262.1:0-372 GCF_001698545.2 Rhinopithecus bieti | reverse complement strand
AAAGAAATTTCTCAGAAAGTTTCTTTTCTAGTTTTATCTGAGGATATTTCCTTTGTCACCATAGACTCAATGCACACAAAATATCCTACTGTGGATTCCAAACAAACTGTGTTAAAAAACTGCTGCAAGAAAAGAATCGTGTAACTCTGTGAGATGAATTCACCCATCACAATACAGTTTCTCAGAAATCTTTCTAATTTTAATCTGAGGATATTTCCTTTCTCACCATTGGCTTCAATGTGCTCCCAAATATCCTACTGCAGATTCCACGAAACCAGTGTTATCAATATGCTCAATGAAAACAATGGTGTAAATCTAGTTTTTGTCTGAGGATATTTTCTTTGTCACCCAAAAGTTGAATGTGCTCCACAA
>NW_016846261.1:0-1080 GCF_001698545.2 Rhinopithecus bieti | reverse complement strand
AGACAGAGTTTTGCTTGCTTCCCAGGGTGGAGTACAGTGGTGCGATCTTGGCTCATTGCAACCTCTGCCTCCCGGGTTCAAGTGATTCTCCTGCCTCAGCCTCCTGAGTAGCTGGGATTACAGGTGCGTGCTTCCACACCCTGCTAATTTTTTGTATTTTTGTTAGAGACAGGGTTTCATCATGTTGGCCAGGCTGGTCTGAAACTCCTGACCTCAGGTGATCCACCTGCCTCGGCCTCCCAAGGTGCAGGGATTACAGGTGTGAGCCACCGTGCCCAGCCTCTACTTTTTTGATGTAGGCATTCATTACTATAAACTTTCCTCTTAGTGCTGCTTTCACTGTATTTCATAGGTTTTGTTATGTTGTGTTTTCATTTTCATTTTTTTAAAAGAAATTTTAAAATCTCCTTAATTTCTTCATTGATATGCTAGTCATTCAGGAGCAAGTTGTTTAATTTCCATGTGTTTGTATAGTTTCCAAAATTCCTCTTGTTACTGATTTCTAGTTTTAGTCCACTAAGTCAGAGAGGATATTTGACATAGTTTCAATTTTTTTGAATTTTTGAAGAATTGTTTTGTGGTCTAACGTAGTCTATTCTTGAATATGATCAAAAATACTCGTTCTTGCTGAGGAGATGAATGTGTATTCTGCAGCCATTGAATGAAAAGTTCTGTAAATATCTATTAGATCCTTTTGGTCTACATTGTAGAGTAAGTTTCATGTTTCTTTGTTGATTATCTGTCTGGAAAATCTGTTCAATGCTGAAAGTAAGGTGTTGAAGTCTTTAGCTATTAATGTAGTGGGGTCTATTGCTCTCTTAAGCTGTAATATTTGCCTTATACATCTGGGTCCTCCAGTATTGGGTATATATATATATTTATAAATGTTATATCCTCTTGCTGAATTGACCCCTTTATCATTACATAATGGCCTTCTTTTTTCTCTTTTTATAGTTTGTCCTGAAATCTATTTTGTCTGATATAAGGATAGCTATTCTTGCTCTTTTTTGGTTTCCATTGGCATGGAATCTTTTTCCATCTCTTTATTTTCAGTCTACGTGTGTCTTTACAGGGGAAGCG
>NW_016846260.1:0-374 GCF_001698545.2 Rhinopithecus bieti | reverse complement strand
TATATATAATATGTCTATATTTTATACCTATATCTATTATGTCTTTATTTTATAACTATGTCTATTATGTCTATATTTCAAACATATATCTATTATATATATTGTGTCTATATTTTATATCTATATCTGTTATGTTTATATTTTATAACTGTACCTATTATATCTATTATGTCTATATTTTATATCTATATGTATTTTGTCTATATGTTGAACCTATATCTATTATATTTATTATGTCTATATTGTAGACCTATATTTATTATATCTATTATGTCTATATTTTTTACCTGTATCTATTATGTCTATATTGTATACCTATATGGATTATATGTATTATGTCTATATTTTATACCTATAACTGTTCTATATATTAT
>NW_016846259.1:0-2040 GCF_001698545.2 Rhinopithecus bieti | reverse complement strand
ACATGATTTTCTTCAAAGGAGATTACTTTTAATAAAAGGTGATCAAAATTTGAAAACTTAGAGGAAAAATTGAAACATCACTGTGTATCCCATGAGTCTGTACAATTGTTATGTATCACCTAAAAATAAAAGGAAAAAATTTAAAAATGCTAATTGAGGCCGGGTAAGGTGGGTCATGCCTGTAATCCCAGCACTTTGGGAGGCCGAGGCGGGCAGACCACCTGAGATCAGGAGTTTGAGACCAGCCTGGCCAACATGGTGAAACCTTGTCTCTACTAAAAATACAAAAAATTAGCCAGGTGTGGTGGCATGCGCCAGTAGTCCCAGCTACTCAGGAGACTGAGGCAGGAGAATTGCTTGAACCTGGGAGGTGGAGGTTGCAGTGAGCTGAGATCGCGCCACTGCACTCCACCTTGGGCGACAGAGCAAGACTCTGTCTCAAAACAAACAAACAAACAAACAAAAAATGTGAATTGAAATCTTCTGAATTGAAACCCTAGCATTTAATATATGGAGTAGTTGAACATCACTAGCTTATTCTTCAATGTCAGTAGCATGCTTTTGAAGTACCTGAGATTATTTAGCAGATAAAATGGCTACTTTTAATTTTTTGAAAACACGTTAGAGGGTACCTTTTCATATAGAGAAGTTTGATCTGAAAACAACGTTTGAACATGAAAAAAAGTTTCTGTCCTTCTGGGTTTTAACTGAGTTTTACAGAAGGGAATTCGTATAGAAATAGAAAGTATGCTAGAAGAAAAACTTGTAGGGTTGTTCATTAAACAAATAACCTTAATGTTCACTAATTTTTTGTTCTTTTAAAGCTTTATGGATGGCTAAATGTGGTAATGTCTGATTAGAATGATTATGCCTTCTTTGGAATATAATTGTTTGAATATGTACAATTTCAATTTTTATTATTAGGAAGACTCATTGACCAACAGTCTAACAAGCTGGCGAAAGAGGAAATGTTACAAATGATACGGCATGGAGCCACCCATGTTTTGCTTCTAAAGAGAGTGAGTTGACAGATGAAGACATTACAACTATTCTGGAGAGAGGGGAAAAGAAGGTTAGTTAAAATAGCATTTTATTTTCATGCTGGATTGTTTTAATATCAGCATACTTCAGCATACTTATGTTTTCATTGTACATGTTTGTCTACATTATCTACATGTTTCAGATAACTCATATTGTCTCCAACAACTTGTAGATCTATTTCCAGGGGTAGATTAAGGCTTAAAACTTTTTTTTTTGGTGAGAAAGACTAAGAAGCAGGGTTTAAAATTGAGTGACCTTATATCTAATGCTTTATTGAAAATAAAAGCCAAGTAAATTTTGTGTTTAATCACATGTATAAGGAATACATTTTTTTTTTTATTAGAGACAGAGTTTTGCTCTGTCACCCAGGCTGGAGTGCAGTGGTGCAATCATAACTCACTGTAGCCTCTACCTCCTGGTCTCACGTGATCCTCCCACCTCAGCCTCCAGAGTAGCTGGGACCACAGGCATGTACCAGCATGCACATCCTATTAATTTTCTTTTTTAGAGACAATGTCTTGCTTTGTTGCCCAGGCTGATCTTGAACCTCTGGCCCCAAGTGAGCCTCCCATCTCTGCCTCCCAAAGCACTGACATTATAGGCATGAGCCATCATGCCTGACCAGGACTATATATTTTTATGTATATATACATATATATATATATACATATATATATATATATATATATATTTTGCCGTGGACTAGAAATCATCTACTGATACATTGGTTAATTGAAAATCTTTTATAAAACATTTCAAGAAATACTAAATCACTATTTGTTAAAGCATAAGTTGTTTCAGAATATTGTAATTTTGTGTTTAATTCACCTTCCCCTCTCCACACATTATGGATAATTTTAAACATAAGTAAAAGTAGACAGAGAAGTATATTGAGCCCCGAAGTACTTATCACCTGTTTCTAACAACCATCAACCAGTCCCGTTCTGCTTATATGCCTTGTTATCTTTTCCCCTCCTTGGATTATTTTGAAGCAAATCT
>NW_016846258.1:0-1080 GCF_001698545.2 Rhinopithecus bieti | reverse complement strand
AGGAGGCATTCTCCTGGATGGCTTTTAAAATTTGTCCTCCAGATTCATTTGTCTCATTAACAACAGTTTTTGTCTTAGAAGTCTCTCTTTGATTTTATAAACAGACATAATTTCTTATTCTATTATGAATGCGCACATTCTAGTCCTCAATAAGACTAGTACACATTTTCACCATGTTATCTATAGGCCCTTCTTTTTGCAGTGTTAACAATATCGTCTTCATTTTGATTATTATCAAAATCACTTTGATTAAGAGCCATTTTGGCTATTTCACCATCAGTCAATGAATGAACTACTGGAACCTCATTAGTGATATTAAAAATTTCTTTGATAGTCACTTCTTCCATATTACTGATGGACTCTGAGGGTATATTTTTTGCATATGTAAGGAGGTCAGACATTGTTTTGTTCTCACTTTTCATATGTAATTATTCAGTCACTTCCTTGTTTACCATCATCACTGAAAATAGTTGCAGGCCAGAGGTTGTGCCAGGCATGCACAACTGTATATTTAGTCACTGTGTTCCAAGGGTTAGCAAAAACATATAGGACAACCTTCATGCTAAACTCCTTCTGGAAACCTTCCACACCCATGCCTCTGTTCACTGCTGCGAGCATACTGTTCAAAAAGTGTCTTATATTTACTCTTCATTGACGCAAGTATACCCTGGTAACATGGCTGAAGTAAGAAGTCACATTTGGGGAAAAGTACATTGCACAAACAGTATTTTTGATGGTAATTTTAGCTGGAGGATGAGCAAAACAGTTATAAAGGAATAACAAAATCTTGCAGCCATTTTCCACTCAGCTTCCCTGTAGTGAGCGTGAGCTGCTGGTATAAAATTGTTTGAGAAAAATCAGAAAACATGTCCCTGGTGACACATGCCCTTTTGTTAACATAATAATGGATGAGTACTAAATTCACTCCTTAAAACCAGTGAGAATGCAAGCTTTTGCCTATCACAGCAAGTTTAGTCTCATGCATGCCTGCTGCATTAGCAAATCCTAACAGAGTTATTCTGTGCTTTGCATCCTTAATTCCTGTCTCTTCGCCTGTAGTCTGTGACTTTCTGGGGCAAT
>NW_016846257.1:0-1076 GCF_001698545.2 Rhinopithecus bieti | reverse complement strand
TATTAAATAGATATAAAATATTAAAATGATTTATATCTTTTTAAAATTTTAAAGTGGCTATGAGAATATTCAAAATTGTACATGTAGCTTACACTATATTTTTATTGACAATGATGTTAGATGATTACTTAAGATATGTCTCTAAATATATAATTTGTAAAATCCATATTTCTTTTTTATTATTATTATACTTCAAGTTCTGGGGTACATGTGCAGAACGTGCAGGTTTGTTACATAGGAATACATGAGCCATAGTGGCTTGTTGCACCTATCAACCAGTCATCTACATTAGGTATTTATCCTAATGCTACCCCTCCCCGAGACCCACACCCCTTGATAGGCCCTAATGTGCAATCCCCCCAGCCCCATGTCCATATGTTCTCGTTGTTTAACTTCCACTTATGAGTAAAAACATGTGGTGTTTGGTTTTCTTTTCTTGTGTTAGTTTGCTGAGAATGATGGTTTCCAGCTTCGTCCATGTCCCTGCAAAGGACATGAACTCATCCTTTTTTATGGCTGCATAGTATTCCATGGTGCATATAGTATATGTGCCATATTTTCTTTATCCAGTCTATCATTTATGGGCATTTGGGTTGGTTGCAAGTCTTTAATATTGTGAACAGTGCCTCAATAAACATACATCTGCATGTGTCTTTACAGTAGAATGATTTCTAATCCTTTGAGTACATACCCAGTAATGGGATTGCTGGGTCAAATGGTATTTCTAATTCTAGATCCTTGAGGAATTGCAACACTGTCTTCCACAATGGTTGAACTAATTTGCACTCCCACCAACAGTGTAAAAGTGTTCCTATTTCTCTACATTCTCCCTAGCATCTGTTTTTTCCTGATTTTTTAACAATTGCCATTCTAACTGGCGTGAGATGGTATGTCATTGTAGTTTTATTTGCATTTCTCTAACAACGAGAGATGATGAGCTTTTCTCATGTGTTTGTTGGCTGCATGAATGTCTTCTTTTGAGAAGTGTCTGTTCATATCCTTTGCCTACTTTTGATGTTTTATTTTCTTGTAAATTTATGTTTTTTGTAGATTCTAGATATTAGCCCTTTGTCAGA
>NW_016846256.1:0-930 GCF_001698545.2 Rhinopithecus bieti | reverse complement strand
GGTTTTGCAACGCAAACCACAGCTATTCTCTTGTCCTAACCTTATTGGTTTAAATGCAACAATTGAAAGGATCACTGCTCTGTCTGACTCAACCTTGCTGCTTAAAAAAAAAAAAAAAAAAAATTATTATGTAAATGAACGCGCCCCACGCTATCTGAATAAACAGCTGTGTGAGAATAACTTCTCTGAGACACGGTCAACACACACGCGTCCTCTTGCAACAGTAGTTACCAATTAAGATCTTTGGGGAGTAGTTACACGTTATCTTTTACACTTTTCCTAAACTTTTTTCAGGCCCTGAAACTTGGGGAATCCACTACTTTTCAGAATTTATTTCCTAACTAACGTACCTACTACTGAAACAGGTCTGGGGGAAATAAAAAACTTGAATGGCCATTTCCCTTTAAGTAGAAAGCGAAAAAGCAAACGTGCAAGCTATTATCAGTTTAATAATGAAAGCCTGAAGGATGAATCCTAAATGATTTCTAGAATGGCAAGTCTTCAATGAATAATTCCTTGGATATGAACCAGATAATGTTTCAGTGTTAATAATTTAAAATGATTTTTGGAAAAGATTCATGTTATCTAGAACTCTTTCTTTACAGTTTATTCTTTAAAAAAAATTCTTACCTCAGAATCTATGCATGACAGTCTATAACACTCACCTAAAGAGCTGAGCTTCAGTTAAGGTATGTTTTATGCAGATACATGACTTTGGTGATAAGACTTAACCATTATGTTGATTTCATATATTCAAAGAAGGCATCGTTTGTTTATTTTGATGCTAGTCATTGATTGTAACCAATTTTGTGCTCTAAAATAAAATCTTTATACCCACTGGAGTTTTCTTAAAACTGTTTTGTCATCACCCATAGAACACTATTCTACTTATTAGGTTTTTTATTTAAAAAAAAAAACAAAAAACAAAAA
>NW_016846255.1:0-460 GCF_001698545.2 Rhinopithecus bieti | reverse complement strand
TACTTGTTTCAGATATTTTAAGAAAACAAACTGTTACAGGTGAATTTGAAGTCCTCTGTCTTTCTTTTCCTAATACAAGTCACATTTTTTTTTCTAGAAGTAACTCTTACCATAGATTGTGTATGTTATTCTGTCCATGTTTATATACATTTTATATGTGTCTGTACATAGCATATACATTTTCAAATTTGCACATAAATGTGAAGTTTCATAGCATACATATGACTCTGAAAGTTGTTTTTGCATTGATTATGAATCCCATCGATACAAAGGCATATAGATCTAATTAAATCATAATCTCTTTGTTGACATAATAATGTGCATATGAATGATATACACTTTTTAAAAAATTACACACACTGCTGCAATGATCATCCTTGCACATACTTCTATGAACACATAAGGATTTACCTAGGTTACAAGACTAGAGAAATTCTGAAACAATTTTCATTCCACCACT
>NW_016846254.1:0-458 GCF_001698545.2 Rhinopithecus bieti | reverse complement strand
ACTGGAAGCACATCATGGGCCAGAATGTTGCAGATTACATGCATTACTTAATGGAAGAAGATGAAGATGCTTACAAGAAACAGTTCTCTCAATACATAAAGAGCAGCATAACTGCAGACATGATGGAGGAGATGTATAAGAAAGGTCATGCTGCTATAAGAGAGAATCTAGTCTATGAAAAGAAGCCAAGAAAGAAGTTAAAAAGAAGAGGTGGAACCGTCCCAAAATGCTCAGAAGAAGGATCGGGTAGCTCAAAAGAAGCCAAGCTTCCTCAGAGCTCAGGAGTGGGCTGCTGAGAGCTAAACCAAACAATTTTCTATGATGATTTTTCAGATACAGGCAATAAACTTATGGACAGAAAAAAAAAAAAAGAAAACATTTGGCATTATTTAGTCTGTTCAACCTACCACTAAGAAGAATAAAATAACATTATTAATATCAAACTGCTTATATTCTTC
>NW_016846253.1:0-460 GCF_001698545.2 Rhinopithecus bieti | reverse complement strand
CAGTATCTCTTCAAGTGAGGTACTGTAACCTCTTCAGAGATCCTTTTTAAAAGAGAAGTGGGACATGAAAAAAGAAAAAAACATCAAGATTATGTCTCAAAGCCATTATACAGAGTTCAATCAGATACATTTGCTAACAAACATTTATAAAGTCATGATAAGAAGTTCAGTACCAAAATTCAGAACTTACCTTAGTGAAGCCGGGCACGCGGCTCACCCACTTTGGGAGGTGGAGGCGGAGGGATCACTTGAGGTCAGGAGGTCAACACCAGCCTGGCCAAGATGGTGAAACCCGGTCTCTACCAAAAATACAAAAAATTAGTCAGGTATGGTGACACATGCCTGTAGTCCCAGGTATTTGGGAGAATGAGGCAGGAGAATCGCTTGAACCTGGAAGGTGGAGGCTGTGGTGAGCTGAGATGGCACCACTGTGCTCCAGTCTGGGCCACAGAGTGAGATT
>NW_016846252.1:0-1956 GCF_001698545.2 Rhinopithecus bieti | reverse complement strand
CACCGCGCGGCCTCTTTTCTTTTTTTGAGATAGAGTCTTGCTCTGTCACCCAGGCTGCAGTACAGTAGTGCGATCTCGGCTCACTGCAACCTCTGAGTCCTGGCTTCAAGCAATTTTCCTGCCTCAGCCTCCAGAGTAGCTGGAATTACAGGCATGTGCCACCACACCCAGCTACTTTTTGTATTTTTAGTAGAGATGGGCTTCACCATGTTGGTCAGGCTGGTCTTGAACTCCTGACCTCATAATCTGCCCTCCTTGGCCTCCCAAAGTGCTGGGATTACAGGTGTGAGCCACTGCGCCTGACCTTTTTTTTTTTGAGATGGAGTCTCACTGTCTCTCAGGGTGGAGTACAGTGGTGCAATCCTGGCTCACTGCAACATCCGTGTCCTGGGTTCAAGTGATTCTCCTGCCTCAGCCTCCAGAGTAGCTAGGACTACAAGCACGTGCCACCACACCCAGCAAATTTTTGTATTTTTAGTAGAGATAAGATTTCACCGTGTTTGCCAGGCTGGTCTCAAACTCCTTGACCTCAAGTGATCCGCCCGCCCACTTGGCCTCCCAAAGTGGTGGGATTATAGGTGTGAGCCACTGTGCCTGGCCTACTTTTTCCATTTCAAAACTTCATTTTGAAGAGCACTGGTTTTGTTTTGAGACAGAGTCTCACTCTGTTGCCCAGCCTGGAGCGCAGTGGTGCAATTGCGGCTCATTACAGCCTCAACCTCCTGAGCTTCAGCCATCCTCCCACCTCAGCTTCCTCAGTAGCTGGGAGCACAGAGCATACCACCTGTATTTTTTGTAAAGATGGAGTTTTGTCATGTTGCCCGGGCTGGTGAAGATCACTAGTTCTGTAACTGATCATATCTGGCTTAGATCCTGGACCTGTTTATCTACTGATTACTATGGTACAAATGTCTATAGACCAGCCCCTACCCGCTCACCCACCACACCGAGATTAATGTGTTGAAACATAATTCCCCCACATGATGGTAATTGGAGGTGGAGCCTTTGGAAGGCGATTCGGTGATTAGGTGATTAGGTGAATGGGATTTGTGCCCTTACGTATTTTTTTCTTTTCACAAACCTGCTGAGTATCTCAGTGTACCCTTATAAAAGAGACCCCAGAGCTGGGCGCGGTGGCTCAAGCCTGTAATCCCAGCACTTTGGGAGGCCGAGACGGGCGGATCACGAGGTCAGGAGATCGAGACCATCCTGGCAAACACGGTGAAACCCCGTCTCCACTGAAAAATACAAAAAACTAGTCGGGCGAGGTGGCGGGCGCCTGTAGTCCCAGCCACTCGAGAGGCTGAGGCAGGAGAATGGCGTGAACCCGGAAGGCGGAGCTTGCAGTGAGCTGAGATCCGGCCACTGCACTCCAGCCTGGGCGACAGAGCGAGACTCCGTCTCAAAAAAAAAGAGACCCCAGAGAGCTGCCTTCCGCCACGTGAGATTAGAGAAAAGACTGCCATCTAGGAAGTTTGCCCTCAACAGACACTGAATCTACTGGTACCTTGATCCTGAACTTCCCAGCCTCTAGAACTGTGATAAATCAATTTCTGTTGTTTATAGCCACCCAGTTGATGGTATTTTGTTATATATAGCAGCCAGAACGGACTAAGAAAGTGACAGTGACCATGGAACTTCATTCCTCTGCACCTCAGTGTCCTCCTCTGTAAAATGGAATACGACTGCACATGCAACATTAAGTTGCAAGAATAATCAACTTGATGATTACAGACCTGGCGTGGCAGCTCCAGATCGAGGCTACAGTGAGCCATGTTTGAACCAATGCACTCCAGCCTGGATGACAAAGTGAGACAGTCTCAAAAGAAAAAAATAAAAGAGGCTGGGCGCTGTGGTTCACGCCTGTAATCACGCTTTGGGAGGCTGAGGCAGGCAGATCACTTGAGGTCAGGAGTTTAAGACCAGTCTGGCCAACATGGTGAAATCCCATCTCTA
>NW_016846251.1:0-1079 GCF_001698545.2 Rhinopithecus bieti | reverse complement strand
TATATTATATATATATTAGAAGGAGTCTCACTCTGTTGCTCAGGCTGGAGTGCAGTGGCACAATCACGGCTCAACTGCAACCTCTGCCTCCTAGGTTCAAGCAATTTTCCTGTCTTAGCCTCCTGAGTAGCTGGGATTACAAGCGCATGCCACTATGCCTGGCTAATTTTTGTATTTTTAGTAGAGATGGGGTTTTGCCATGTTGGTCAGGCTAGTCTCGAACTCCTGACCTCAGGTGATCCACCCACCTCAGTCTCCCAAAATGCTGGGATTACAGGCATGAGGCACTGCACTCAGGCTTATTATTATTTTTTTAAATTTTTTAAAAGGAATCACTTCCTGGCTGGGAATTGAACCCAGACTACTGCAGTGAAAGAGCATAATTAGCTACTGGCCCACAGCATGGGACTCCCGGTCCTGTTTGTTTCTCATCCCCAGACACGCAGCCTGGTCTACAGGAAGAATTCTACGTATAATTGCTGAAGAGACAAAGAAGGATGTGGATGAATTGGATGTGGAGAATGAGAGGAAAGAAAATGTCAAGGATGGCTCTAGGTTTCTGGCTTATGCAACTTAGTGGTGTCATTGAGAGAGGTGAGCTGGTCTGCAGGGACTTGGAACAGGTTGATGAATCTGGTTAGGGAAACATGGAGTTAGGGAGTCAGTTCCTATGTTGTGCTGTGTTGAGAGCTCTGGGCTGGGTGGTGGGTCTAGATTTAGGTGTCATCAGCACACCAGTGGTAGGTTGGTTGAAAGTGATTGAGATCACCCAGAGAAGCTTGCTGAGTGAGAATAGGAAGCCTAGGGCTGAGCCGTAAGCAAATACCAACATCCAATGGGCAGAAAGAAGGACCCTGCAAAACAGTGTGAGATGAAGCAGGCAAAAAAGGGAAGTGAGAAACCAGAGCAGGTGACCTCCGGAAGCCAAGGAAAAGAGAAGAGGGTACCATGTGGTATTTGCAAGCATTACAGGGTTGGAGCAAACTTTGTTTTCTTTCTTTCTTTTTTTTTTTTTTTTTCCTTCTCTTTGGTCTGCATGATCTTGGCATGCACAATTCTTTTTTTTTTTTTTTGAGATG
>NW_016846250.1:0-2313 GCF_001698545.2 Rhinopithecus bieti | reverse complement strand
TTATGCCATTCTCCTGCCTCAGCCTCCGAAGTAGCTGGGACTACAGGCGCCCGCCAACTCACCCGGCTAGTTTTTTGTATTTTTTAGTAGAGACGGGGTTTTGCCGTGTTAGCTAGGTTGGTCTCGATCTCCTGACCTCGCGATCCACCCGTCTCGGCCTCCCAAAGTGCTGGGATTACAGGCTTGAGCCACCGCGCCCGGCCTTATTTTTATCTTTTTATTTTTTGAGACAGAGTCTCCGTCACCCAGGTTGGAGTGTAATAGCAGGATCTCGGCTCACTGCAACCTCCACCTCCTGGGTTCAGGTGATTCTCCTGCCTCAGCCTACTGAGTAGCTGGGACTACAGGTGCGTGCTACCATGCCCAGCTGATTTTTTGTATCTTTACTAGAGACAGGGTTTCACCATGTTAGCCAGGATGGTCTCGATCTCCTGATCTCATGAGCCGCCCTCCTCGGCCTCCCAAAGTGCTGGGATTACAGGTGTGAGCCACCACGCCCAGACTAAGTACATCTTTAATAGCAAAAAATCTTGGCCACAATTTTCTCCATACAGACAGTATCGCTCCAACTTTTTGGTTTCACACCCTAAAGCTTCTCCGTCATCTCTTTTCTGTCTTACAAAACAGCCCATTAATTCATCATCCAAAATCATGTATGGGCTCAGCCACAGATTCCAGTCTCATTAACCCCTCCTTACTTTCTTTATACGTCTTTATATCAACTTGGCCTGTGAGACTTCCAATGGCAGGAACTCATTATTGAGATGCTGCTCAACAAGGGAGACGCTAGAGGTTAGCAAGCAAGGATATTTACTCTTAAAAGAGAACTGAAGGGAAGAAATGGAGAACACTACAAATATTTATAATTTATTAAACTTCTTTTATTCCTGCTCATTTTACTTTACATTTCCCAACAGAAAAAGACACTGAATATTAGAAATGTATTCAATCAACAAATATTAACAAAGTACCCAGTAACTATTAGCTACCTTTCTAGACCCTAGGAATATAGCAGTGAACACCACCACAACAACAAAAAATCTGTACAACATGCTAAACGGTAAAAGTGCTACGAAGAGCCAGGCACAGTGGCTCACACCTGTAATCCCAGCACTTTGGAAAGCCAAGGCGGGTGAATTGCTTGAGCTCAGGAGTTCGAGACCTGCCTGGGCAACAAGGCAAAACCCATGTCTCTACTAAAAATATAAAAATTAGCCAGGCATGGTGGTGTGTGCCTGTAAGTCCTGGCTACTATGGAGGCTGAGGTGGGAGGATCGTTTGAGCCTGAGAGGCAGAGGTTACAGTGAGCCAAGACTGCGCCACCACATTCCAGCCTGGATGACAGAAAGACCCTGTCTCAAAAAAAAAAAAAAGTGCTATAAAGAAAGTAAAGCTGGGTGAAGGAACAGGAGTGCTATTAGATGAGAAGCTATTATTATATCCTATATACAGGGAGGACAAGGAGATCTCACTAATACGGTGTTAGCTGAGTAGACATGAAGGGAATAAGGCATAACATATTTTGAGGATTAGCATTCCAAGCAAAGTGTAAAACTACAAAAATCCTAAGGTAGAAGCACAGTTGATATGTCCAAAGAGAAATAAGGAATACAACATGGATAGACTAGGGAGCATATTTGATGCTGAGGTCAGAAAGTTAAGGGGGTAGGGATAGGGGCTAGAGAAGGTAGGGCCTTGTACATCATTGAAAGAACAGGGGATTTCCTTTGAAAGAGATGGGAATTCACTGAAGGACTGCGAGCAGAGAAGTGGCAATTATCTGTCTTTCATTTTTAGAGGTGCACACAGGCTGTTAGGTAGAGAACGGACTCCAGGAGGTCAAGGGTAGATAGGAGACTAGTAGAACCAATCCAGGGGAAAGTTGTGGGTAACCTAAAGCAGGGCAAGTAGCAGTAGAGGCAACAAGACATAGTCAATTTGATAGATCTTGAAGCAAGATTTGTTGCCAGATTGCACGTAAGAGAAAAATGACTCAAGGAAGACTAGGTTTTTGGGACTGAGCATAAGAAATAATAACTGCTTTATGATCAGGCATGGTGGCTCATGCCACCAGCACTTTGGGAGGCCGACTGGGCGGATCACGAGGTCAGGTGATCAAGACCATCCTGGCTAACACAGTGAAACCCTATCTCTACTGAAAATACGAAAAATTAGCCGGGTGTGGTGGCGGGTGCCTGTAGTCCCAGCTACTCAGGAGGCTTAGGCAGGAGAATGGCATGAACCCGGGAGATGGAGCTTAGCGCCACCGTACTCCAGCCTGGGTGACAGAGCGAGACTCTGTCTCAAAAAAAA
>NW_016846249.1:0-1294 GCF_001698545.2 Rhinopithecus bieti | reverse complement strand
ATTCTTTCTTTGAAAATAATATTCTTCTGAACTTACATTCATGTAGTAAAGAGAAAATGAGATAAACTTTAGAAAAAAATTAAATTAAAATTTTAGTACTAAAATTAAAATAAAAATTAAGAGAATATTAATAAACAATAATGAGATAGGGTTTAATATTAATATTCATCATGCCAAAATCAAACAGAATTGGGTAACGTGCAACAAGAAACTCACACAAGGCATCTTTCCTCAGTTCTCTTTGCTTTCTTCTCTTATGCCATCTGTCCAACTCAACATTAGAGTCTATGTATGCTACAACTACTTCTCCACTTATTAATAGCTCATCAATTGTTTTACATGTAATTATTTAATGCATACTGTATGTCTTGTATCTTCCAAAGATTAAAATTTGAAATGGCATCCCCTTTTGTCACTTAAAGTTCAATGCTAAATATTTGATGTGGGTTTTGATTTTATCCTACATAAAAAGTATTAAATTATTACTATTTCAGGGATAGTGACAGAAGACCCAAGAATCACAGGCAAAGAGTCATACAATTTTATTATTCTTGGAAAAGTACATGCCATGAGTGTCATACTCGCATTGGTTTTCTTTATCTCTCTGTTCTGTAGAGATCAAGTGAAAAGCCTGAACATGCAGTGGGTTATAGGAGAGAAGCACTGAACTTGGAGGATTCTGTCTTATTTATAAGCAAGAAATAAGCAATGTCTTTTCATGTTGCAGAAAGAGACATTACTTCATCCATCAGGATTGCTCTTGGCAAAATCCAAAAGCAATAGCCAGGACATTACAGTCTTGATAGACACAGAAAGCCAGGTAGAGCTGCGAGAGGCAAATGGAGAACTGTCTCCCAAGAGTAAAATGAAGAGAAATAGTTTACATTTACAAATCATTGTGAAAAATTCTGTGAATGGAGAAGATTAATATGCTATAGATGCACATAGCAGGTAAGTAACTTGAGAGTTGATTGTGTCAATTTTCCTGAAGGAACTAACTTTTAAGTGAGGACCTTAAGTATGATTATAAAGAATTTAAATTAATTTGTAGATGGAGAGAAGATTACAGAGATAGGCATCAGAAAAAAACTGTAACATGGTGAAGAAAACTTGAATATTATTTTAGCTGGAAATTAGAGTGTCAGAATATTGATATAAAAAGGAAGCTGAAAAGAAACAATTGCAGAATCATATAAGAATTTGTAAGCTATATTTAGAAACACAGATATTACATTAAAAATCTTAAAAACAGGCCGGGCGCGGTGGCTCAAGCCTGTAATCCCAGCACTTTGGG
>NW_016846248.1:0-1072 GCF_001698545.2 Rhinopithecus bieti | reverse complement strand
AAAGGATATTTTCATCACATTGAAGCCTATGATGACAAAGGAAATATCCTCAGGTAAAACTAGAAAGAAGCTTTCTGCGAGACTGCTTTGTGATGTGTGAATTCATCTCACAGAGTTACACTATAGTTTTCATTGAGCAGTTTGCTAACAGCATTTTCTTGGAATCTGCAATGGGATAGTTCAGATCGCTTTGAAGTCTATGGTGACAAAGGAAATATCCTCAGATAAAAACTAGGAAGAAACTGTCTGGGAAAGTTCTTTGTGATGTGTGAATTCATCTCACGGTGTTACACCATTCTTTTCATGGATGAGTTTGATAACACTGTTTTCGTGGAATCTGCAAAAGGATATCTGGGAGCACATTGAGGCCTATACTGAAAAAGGAAATATCCTCAGATAAAAACTAGAAAGAATCTTTCTGTGAAACCAAATTCATCATACAGAGTTACACCATTCATTTACCTGAGCAGTTTGATAACACTGTTTTCATGAAATCTGCAAAAGGGTAATTTGGAGAGCAGTGAAGCCTATGGCAACAAAGGAAATATCCTCAGATGAAAACCAAAAACAAGTTTTCTGTGAAACTGCTTTGTGATGTGTGAAATCATCTTACAGAGTTACACCATTCCTTTCATTGAGAGGTTTGCTAACATGTTTTCCGTGGCATCTGAAATGCGATATTCCGGAGCACATTGAGGAATATGGTGAAAAGAAGTATCCTCTGTTAAAACTAGAAAGAAGCTACCTGAGAAACAGTCTTGGATGTGTGAATTAATCTCACAGAGTTGCACCACTCTTTTCAGAGAGCACTTTTGTAGCACTCTTTTTCGGGAATCTGAGAAGTGATACTTTGAATGGTATTGAAGCCTATGGTGACAAAGGAAATATCCTCACATCAAAACTAGAAAGAAGCTTTCTGAGAAACTGCTGTGTGATGTGTGAATTCATCTCAGAAAATTACACCGTTGTTTTCACTGAACAGTTTGATAACACTGTTTTCGTATAATCTGTAATAGGATATTTGGGAGCTCATTGAGGCCTGTGGTGAAAAGAAATATGCTGAGTTAAAACT
>NW_016846247.1:0-509 GCF_001698545.2 Rhinopithecus bieti | reverse complement strand
CCCATGGAGGGCTGTGGTGATAAAGAAAATATCCTCAGATAAAACTGGAAAGAAGCATTCTGAAAACTGCATTGTGACATGTGAATGCAACTCACATAGTTACACTTTCCTTTTCATTGATCCGTTTGCTAACAGTGTTTTCTTGAAATCTGCATTGGGATATTACTCAGTGTAATGAGGCTTACGGTGACAAAGGAAATATCCTCAAATAACAACTAGAAAGTAGCTTTCTGAGAAACTTCGTTGTGATATGTGAATTCATCTCACCGAGTTACATCTTTATCTTAAGGAAGCAGTTTCCTCACACTGTTTTCATGGATTCGGCAAAGTGATATTTGGGAGTTCATTGAGGGCTATGGTGAAAAGAAAATATCCTCAGATGAAAACTAGAAAGAAGTTTTCTGAGAACCAGCATTGGGATGTGTGATTGCAACTCACAGAGTTACACATTTCTCTTCAGAAATCAGTTTGCTAACACAGTGTTCTTGAATTCTCCAATGTGATACTCC
>NW_016846246.1:0-1290 GCF_001698545.2 Rhinopithecus bieti | reverse complement strand
CTACCTATTTCCTTATATTATTCACTCTTAAGAATGACAAAACGAAATTATAAAACAGCCTGCCTGAAATAATTTCCCTATCTTTTGATTACAAAACATTAAAATTCTGTTTTAACAAACAGTGCCAGACTGGATTTTAAATAGTCTGTAATTGTGGAACATGATATGTCCTTATTTTAGTCTCCTATTCAGAGTGACAAATTATTCACTGCTGTCATATGTATCCTGAATTGGGACTTAATGAGGACATTTGATTCTCTGGTAGGATTTTAGTACTGCTTTGGAATGGAGTAGCATCAACTACTACAATCTCACTCAAACATTAAGGCAACGAAGTTTAACTTTAAAATTACTTGATGTGGCAGATTAAAGATGGGCAGAAATTTTTTTGTCATCTCTCCCATCCAGAGGTGGGATCTACATCCTTTCTCCTTCCTACCAGGTGGGCTCTGTGACTTCTCTAACCAATAAAATATAGTGGAAACGAAACTGTGCCAGTTTCCCTGTTAGGCTAATGGAGTATTTTCTTCAATATATTCTTAGACATTAATCAATGGTAATCACTGTGTCCTCACATGGTAGGTGAAAGGGTGAGTCAGCACTCTGGAGTCTCTTTTATAAGGGAAAATAGAAAATATTTCCCTGTCACCACACCACTTTGGCCCTTGGTTTAGTTTTTTGTTTCGTTTTGTTTTTGAGACAGGGTCTCACTCTGCTGCCCAGGTTGGAGTGTAGTAGTGCCATCTTGGCTCACTGCAACTCTGCCTCCCGGGTTCAAGCAATTCTCCCACCTTAGCGTCCTGAGTAGCTGGGACTACAGGGCCATACCACCATGCCTGGCTAATTTTTGTATTTTGGTAAAGACAGGGCTTCACCATGTTGGTTGGCCAGGCTGGTCTCAAACTGACCTCAAGTGATCTGCCTGCCTCGACTTCCCAAAGTGCTGGGATTATGGGTGTGAGCCACCACACCCAGCCAAGATTAATTTTAAAATACCAGATTTTGTGTATGGCTAGTCTAATAATTGTCAATTTTCACTTAAGAGAAATCTTTATAAGACATAAATATCACTTTAGTGTAATTGTATCCCTTTCATTATTTTTGCTTAATTTTAATAATTATTGACTAATGGAACCTCCTGAATAATTTCCATCATTTTCAATGTGCATTGGTGAAACTGTTATTAACTCCTCTTAACTGAAGTGTTAGCAGTTTATCAAGGATCTAAAAGAGATACCATATAAAATTGAAATGGGCGAAGGAAATTCACTTGGCATCTGTTAATAATCT
>NW_016846245.1:0-1294 GCF_001698545.2 Rhinopithecus bieti | reverse complement strand
ATCAACATTGCACAAATATACATATGTAAGAAACCTGCACGTTATGCACATGTACCATAGAATTTAAAGTATAAGAAAAAATTTAAAAAAAAGGAAATATCTTCAGATAAAAACTGGGTAGAAGCTTTCTGTGAATCTGCTTTTTGCTATGTTAATTCATCTCACATAGATGAACCTTTCTTTACATTACGCAGCTTGGAAACTCCCTTGTGGATGGATCCACAAAGGGATATTTGGGATCACATTCGGGCCTAGGGTGACATAGGAAATATAGTCAGATAAACACTGGAGAGAAGCTTTCTGTGAAACTGCTTGATGTGAGCATTTTAATCAGGGAGTTTTAACTTTCTTCTCATAAGACACAGTTTAAACACTGTTCGTGTACAACCAAAACAGTGATATTCAGAGCACATTGAAGACTAAGGCAAAAAGTGAAACCTCGTCTAATGCTAAACAGAAAGAAGCACTCGAAGAAACTATCTCTGACATGTCGATACTTTTCACAGGGTTAACCTTAGTTTACATTTCCCATTTTGAAAGTCGGTCTTTGAGGGTCCTGTGTAGGGATAGTAAGTGGCGACCAGAGGCCTGTGTTAGGCAAGGAAATGTCTTCCATCAAAAATCGGAGAGAAGCTTCCTGTGCAACTCTTTTGAGATGTTTGTATTCATCTCATATAGTTAAATCATTCTTTGGATTGAGCAGTTGGAAATCACTGTTTGTGTGGAATCTGAGAAAGGACATTTGGAAACACTCTTCAGAATATCCTCAAAAAGAAATAACCTCAGAGAGAAAGCAGAAGGAAGCTTTCTGTTAAACTGCTCTGTGTCACATGTATTTTGCTCACACAGTTAAGCTTCTCTCTTCATTGACCTGTGTCATAACACTGTTTTTGTTTTGTCTGCAAAGGGATATTCAGGAGTGCTTTGAGGCTTACAGTGAGATAGGAAACAACCTCAGAGAGAAACTGGAGAGAAGCTATCTGAGGAGCTGCTTTGTGACGTGTGCATTCCACTCAGAGAAATATACCTTTCTTCTTTTAGAGGATTCCGGAATCCCTTTTGGAGAAAAACTACCAAGAGATATTCGGGAGTATATCGATGACTATGGTGAAAAAGGAATTATCCTCAGAGTAAAACTGGAAAGAGGAATTCTGTGAAACTACTTTGTGTTAGATATATTCATTTGTCTCGCATAGTAAAAACTTTAACTGTATTACGCAGTTTGGAAACTCTGTCAGACACAGATCCACGAAGGGAAATTCGGGAGCACATTCAGGCCTATGGTGAAAGAGGA
>NW_016846244.1:5781-9297 GCF_001698545.2 Rhinopithecus bieti | reverse complement strand
CCCCACCTGTTTCTTTTAATGTGGCTACTAGAAAATGTTTCATTACATATGTGGTTCACACAGTCTATGTCTATTGCACAGCTCTGCTTTCTGCTTTCTGTTTTTTTTTTTTTTTTTTTTTTTTTTTTTTTTTTTTTTTTTTTTTTTTTTTTTTTTGAGACCGAGTCTTGCTCTTTTGCCCAGGCTGGAATGCAGTGGCACGATCTCAGCTCACTGCAAGCTCCGCCTCCTAGGTTCACACCATTCTCCTGCCTCAGCCTCCTGAGTAGCTGGGACTACAGGTGCCCACCACCACGCCCAGCTAATTTTTTGTATTTTTAGTAGAGACAGTGTTTCACCGTGTTAGCCAGGACGGTCTCGATCTCCTGACCTCAAGATTCGCCCGCCCCTGCATCTCAAAGTGCTGGGCTTACAAGCGTGAGCCACCGCACCCAGCCTTGCCTTCTGTTTTTGAGTCAGTTGTTAATGTATCTATATACCTTGTAGATGTATTAACATCTACATACTCCCTACTCTACATACCGTGGCTATGTGAGAGCTAGAATCCAAGTACAATTTGTATCTACTATTTATTGGCACTTACTATGTACTAGGCAGTATGTTGTTTTTTGGTTTTTTTTTAATCAAGGCCTAACTCTGTCACCCAGGTTGGAGTGCAGTGGCTCAATTATAGCTCATTGCAGCCTTGAACTGCTGGGCTTAAGCAATCTTCTCACCTCAGCCTCCCAAATAGCTGAGATTACAGGCATGAATCACCCCAGGCAGCGACACACTACGTTTTTAAATGTAACAGCATTTCACAATGTAATCTTTATTGTAACAGGCAGCATATTAAAGAATATGGGCTTTGAAGAAACACACAGGGCCAGGCGCGGTGGCTCACGCCTGTAATCCTAGCTTTTTGGGAGGCAGAGGTGGGATAATTGCTTGAGGCCTGGAGTTTGAGACCAGCCTGGGCAACCTAGTGAGACCCCATCTCCAAAAATTTAAAAATCAACCGAGTGTGGTGGCACACACCTGTAGTTCCAGGTACTCAGGAGGCTGAGGCAGGACAATCACTTGAACCCAGGAATTTGAGGTTGCAGTGAGCCTAGATCACGCTACTGCATTCCACCCTGGGCAACAGAGCAAGACCTTGTCTCAAAAAAGAAAAAAGAAAAGAAACACACAGTGTTTGTATCAACTCCACCACCTTCACCAGGCAGTGCTTTCAGTCTGAGCCTCTATCAAACGTGTGTTTAGCACACCTCTCAGGCTTTGTGTGGCTGAGACAAGCATATGCAATGCCCACCCTGGGCACACAGCATGGCACAAAGTATGAAACTCGCTAACTTGGGTTTCTGCCCTTGCATCCCTGTGGTTCCTAGCACAGTCCCTGGGACATGAAAAGCGTCAGATCAACGTTTGCTCCAGGAAGGAAGCTGGGGGTGGGAGGTGGGACAGGCAGAGACTGGAGCCCAGCTGGGTTTCAGAACAGGTGGGCGAGCTCACAGACGCTGCACACAGCCAGGATCTGGCCTAGAATAGAGGCTGCCTGCTCTGGCTGGATTGGAGCCCCTTCTCGGAGTGACGGGTGACAGGTGCATGCCGTTTGCTCAGCAGGTGCTTGTGGTTGGCAGTGACAACAGAGGCCCAGAGTTGTTGGTTACAAACCCAAGGGAAGGTTCTAAAAACCTTCCCTTCCCCTCCATTGTCCCTACATTGCACCGGAGGCCTGGAGAAGACCCCATCTAGGACTATCTACTTTCCACTTTTTCTTGAGCACTTATTATGCCCCAGACACTACATCCCACCTGCAGACAACCCCAAGAGGGAAGGACTGTCTCTCTTCCCACGTTACAGATGGGAGCACTGAGGCTCAAAAGGGGATATTCGTTGCCCAGTCCTATCTGACCCCAGTCTCCTTAGGTTGATCCCTGGGCTGTACTCCACCATGACTCAACTCCCCTATCTATCACCCACATGCCATCACATAGACTCTTTCCCTCCCCCACCAACTATGACAGAAGCAGAAGAAACTGGTAAGAAACCACACAGTGAGGGGCCCGGGGGAAGTTGGAGGTACCAGTGAGAACTCTTTTACTGACTTTACAGAAATTCAGCTCAATCCAACTTACATCAAAATGTAAATGTATTGGTTCCATTAACAAAAATGTGCAGGAGTTGTGGTTTCAGGTCCAGCTGGATCCAGGTGCTCAAATAACATCATAAGAAATCTCTCTCTCTCTAGGTAGGGTGTGACAGCTCACACCTGTAATCCCAGCACTCTGGGAGGCCAAGGTGGGTGGATCACCTGAGGTCAGGAGTTTGAGACCAGCCTGGCCAACATAGTGAAATCCCATCTCTACTAAAAATACAAAAATTAGCCAGGCATGATGGCCGGTACCTGTAATTCCAGCTACTTGGAAGACTGAGACAGGAGAATGGCTTGAACCTGGGAGGTGGAGGTTGCAGTGAGCTGAGATTGTGCCACCGCACTCCAGCCTGGGTGATAAAGCAAGACTCTGTCAGGAAAAAAAAGAAAGGAAGGAAGAGAGGGAGGGAGAGGGAGAGCGAGAGCGAGATCGAGATCGAGAGCGAAAGCGAGAGAGAGAGAGAGAGAGAGAGAGAGAGAGCGCGAGAGAGAGAGAGAGAGAGAGAGACAGAGACAGAGACAGAGACAGAGACAGAGAGAAAAGACCGGTGGGGTGGCTCACGCCTGTAATCCCAGCACTTTGGGAGGCCAAGGTGGGCGGATCACGAGGCCAGGAGATTGAGACCACCTGCCTAACACGGTGAAACCCCGTCTCTTCAAAAATACGAAAAAAAAAAAAAAAAACTAGCCTGGCGTGGTGGCGGCGCCTGTAGTCCCAGCTACTCGGGAGGCTGAGGCAGGAGAATGGCGTGAACCCGGGAGGCAGAGCTTTCAGTGAGCGGAGATCTGGCCACTGTACTCCAGCCTGGGCGACAGAGCGAGACTCCGTCTAAAAGAAAAAGAAAAAAAAGAAAGAAAGAAAGAAAAGGAGGGAGGGAGTGAGGAAAGGCAGGGAGGGAGAAAGAAAGAAAAAGAGAGAGAAAGAGAAAGAAAAAAAGAAAAGAAAAGAGAAAAGAAAAGAGGACATTTTCCTACCACCAGCACATTGAGGGCGAGGGATCGTCAGAAGTTCACAAATCAGAGGACTGCATTCTGTCTTTGCCTTGAACCTGGCAAAGTGAAGTAGAGAAAAATAAAAAAGGCCTCCAGCCTCCTATGCCTGCATATCTTGAAGTTTGTGGTCAAGATCACAGCCAAAGACTCACACCAGCTAAGTCACAAAGTTTGGCTCAGCCTGGGGCTGGCTTCCTGGAAACCACTAAGCTGAAGAGGTTCGTGAGGTCCCCACAGTTCATTTAGAATTCACAACCTTCCCCTATGACATTTTTGTTTCTAACGTAGATCTCCTCTAAGGAAAGGGATAGAGCTGCCACAGAGAACAAAATGCCCTTCAGCTCTGAGTTCATCAGTTCTTGCTGTACAAAAACACCTTCCCCCCCCCC
>NW_016846244.1:0-2754 GCF_001698545.2 Rhinopithecus bieti | reverse complement strand
TCTTTCTTTCTTTCTTTCTTTCTTTCTTTCTTTCTTTCTTTCTTTCTTTCTTTCTTTCTTTCAAGACAGTCTCACTCTGACATCCAGGCTGGAGTGCAGCGGCGTGATCTCAGCTCACTGCAACCTCTGTCTCTGAGGTTCAAGCAATTCTCCTGCCTCAGCCTCCCAAGTAGCTGGGATGACAGACCTGTGCCACCAAACCTGGCCGATTTTGTATTTTAGTAGAAACAGAGGTTTCTCCGTGTTGGCCAGACTGGTCTTGAATTCCTGGCCTCAAGTGATTCACTCACCTCAGCCTCCCAAATTGCTGGGATTACAGGTGTGAGCCACTGCTCCAGGCCCCACCCAACTTCCTTTCCTCTCCCCTTCATTTGGGATTATGTGGCCCTCTTCACTTTCTCTGTCTCCCTCCGGGCTTCTCCCACAGATGTTTCTTCTAATAAATCCTTTCTGCTTTAAATTTCTTTTAGTCTCTGTTTCTAGGAGAACCATGGCTAACACAAAAGGTTTTGACAAAGAAATAAACAACATACCAAGTATCATTAAGATCGTATTTTGGACCTTCTTTTATTTATTCATTTGGAGACAGAGTCTCATTTTGTTGCCCAGGCTGGAGTGCAGTGGCTCAATCACAACTCACTGCAGCCTCCACCCCTGGGCTCAATCAATCCTCCCACATCAGCCTCCCGAACAGTTGGAACTAAAGGCACATGACACCACGTCCAGCTAATTTTGTATTTTTTGTAGAGACGGGGTCTCGCCATGTTGCCAGGCTGGTCTCAAACTCCTTAGCTCAAGTGATCGGCCCTCCTTGGCCTCCCAAGGTGCTAGGACTACAGGAGTGAGCCACTGCGACCAGCCTTGGACCTTCCTTGATAGATAAGCCCGTCTGTTACCTTGTGCCCGCTCCAGCTTGCGTTCTGAGGGAATGCCACCTCCAGAAAGCGAGTATATGGTACAGGGGAGCCCATCCAGACAGGAAGAGGAAGGAAAAGCACTTTCTTGAGGACATTAGGCATAATTTTCATGAAACAATTATGTTCTCTTCTCCAGTAAGCCTCATCTATTCATTAAAATAGACCCCTCCACCACTTTCTGACACTACTTCCTTTGCTATTATACTTAGTAATTAACTAATTCTTTCCAAATAAAATCTTTTTTTTTCTTTTTTTTTGAGATGGAGTCTCACTCTGTCACCCAGGCTGGAGTGCAATGGTACCATCTTGGGTCACTGCAACCTCTGCCTCCCGGGTTCAAGATATTCTCCTGCCTCAGTCTCCCACGTAGCTGGTATTATAGGCACCTGCCACCACACCCAGCGAATTTTGTATTTTATTAGAGATGGGGTTTCACCATGTTGTCCAGGCTGGTCTCGAACTTCTGACCTCAGGTGATCCGCCCGCCTCAGCCTCCCAAAGTGCTGGAATTGCAGGCGTGAGCCATCAAACCTGCCCAGATAAATTCTTAAAAAAAATTTTGTTTAAGTATATGTAATATCTTTGAACAAATAAATTCTATCATTTGGACAGAATGACAAAGTCTTTTAGATTTTCTCTTCTCCCACAGTTCAAACGGGTGAGGTCATTTTCTGGGTATCATGTCCTGAGTGTGAGCTGTGAGCAGTGATGGGGAGGAGAAGGGAACGAACCTTCATGTTAATTTGTGTCATCCACTTTCCTCTTGATTCTGACGCTGCCTTGCTCCAGGACTTCTTTGCTACCTGTGTCTTGATTTTCACCTTATCTCATGGAGATGACGGCTTCCTTCTAATTTTTTCTTAGAATCAGGGAGTTCTTCAAAAGTCCTTTCCACATTATCTTGGGCCAGACTTTGCAGTCATGGTGTGTTCAGCAATTCCTCCAACTCTCCTGTGGGGCAGGAACAGCCCATTTACTTTGGAGCAATCCTTCTCCTTTCAGATGGTGAGGCTTGGTACGGTCTTCCTCTGTGCCGAGGTAGCTGCGGAGAGTGCCTGGCTGGCCGTCCATAGTTCATTATCAACTCAGCTCATGTGGCACTTATGGTTGGTAAAGACAGGGGAAGACCTGGGCTATCAGTGCCTCTTCCCCACAGCCCCTGCCAACCCCGACCCCCCCACCCAGAGGAGGAAGTGGGTCTGGTTTCCCAAGAGGAAACTCAGTGACAATCCCCTAGGCCTTCTAGTCGGAAACCATTTGGTATCTGGCATCAATTTCATCTTCCTTATTCCGTTTCTGACTTTGCCTTGCTGGGAGGTGCTGTACTGGTTCATAGAGCTCGGGTATTTCTGTTCTGGCTTTAACTTGCTACATTGCACTTGCTGTTTACATGTGTGCCTCTCCAATGGGGTTCAGTGTAATGACTGCTCAGGTCACCATTAAATCCCTAGTGCCCAGCACAGCGCTGGACATGTAGTCAGTATTTAATCAATGTTTGATGAATAACAGTTGCCAAGAGAGATCAGGGGAACCTGGTGTTAAGGTTCCAAGTCAAATCATCGGTATGAACATCATGCTCTATTTCCTGAGGCCAGATAGACCCAGGAGAGAGAAGGCTACAAGATGCCGTGGATACAGGGTCCTGGATTTGGCCAACGTTAATCAAAAGCAGCTATGAGTGATGTACTCAGAGAAATTGGCGTGAACCATCATCGAGGAGCAAAGGCAGAGCCCAGTGACACAATTGTGCGTTAGGAAGTGAGTTGTGACCCATTGTCCAGGAGGGAACCATGAGATCACAGCCAACGGCGTGGAATCATAAATCAGTCCGGCAGTT
>NW_016846243.1:5987-6968 GCF_001698545.2 Rhinopithecus bieti | reverse complement strand
GTTGGTAATATATTTTCTTTCGTTGTTCTGCTCCTTATCTGCTGGATTTGGTTGATTTTAACTTTTAGTGTCATTTAAAATTACATTCTTTCCTCTTGGAGCAGGAGTGATTGACTTTGTCTACACTGACTATAGTGATTAATTTGATCAATGTAGATAGCCAGACCAGCTAATTCATACTTCAAAGGTGTTGATTTGCACAAATTTGGGAAGACTGTCTAAATTTATCAAATTAATCAGGTATTATTCAAATAATTGCTTTTCCTAAGACCTGCCCTTTCTGTATCTGACAACATTTTAGCTCTAATTAATGTACTATTTAAGTTGTTAAGATGCAATTATCTACTAAAATATTTAATTATTTAGATAGTGTGACTATGTCAGCTTATAAGTGTTCTATCTTGAATGGTAAATGTTACAGTTTCACAATATGTTTACATTAGTTTGATTAGTGCCAAATACTTTGGAGAAAGTATTGTTTTAATATAGTCTCATATACCTGTATAAATATGCGGGGTCTGTGTGTAGTAAAACATCTATATTTTAATTGCTTGACAATAATTTTTTTATGTTTTCCTTCAGCACAGTTCCCTAAAGAAACATCTACACAAAATTCAGAGTAAGAATATTTCCAATGAAAACAAAAGCCGACTGAGCACCTAATAACTATAAACCTGATGGTAAACAAAAGGTAGCTCTATCATAAAACTCTTTCAGCAAGAAAATATAAATAGCAGAAAAAAATAGGAAATAGTCAAATTGATACATACCATTTCATACCATTTTTATCCTTTTCTAAACATCAATTTCTTAAGATGATACCATAAAAATAATACATGAAAGTATATGAGAGGCATATATTTCTACTTTATTGCAAAGACTGTAATCTCTTTGGCCCTATCGTCCAATACAATATATGGTAACAGGTATAGAAAGTGCTTAATATTTTTTTACTTGTGGTAAAATATACGTAATATAAAA
>NW_016846243.1:0-2092 GCF_001698545.2 Rhinopithecus bieti | reverse complement strand
TGCTGTAATCTTTATTATTTGCTTCCTTTTGCTAGCAGTAGGTTTAATTTGTTCTTTTTAAAATATTTTAAGTGGTATAATTAATTATTTTAGTTAACCTTTTTCTTTTTTTTTGACGTGTTTCCAGCTATTAATTTTCATTCTGAGCACTACTTTTGCTGCATTCATATGTTTTGGTATGCTGTGTTTTGGATTTAATTTGTTTCAAAATATTTTCTAATTTTTCCTCTGATTTATTCCTTGATTTATTGGGTGTTTAAGGATATGCAACTTAGTTTTTACCTAATTGCCAATTTTACAGTTCTTCTTCTATTATTCATTTCTATATTCACTCCATTGTGATTTGAAAAGATAATTTGTATAATTTCAGTCTTTTAGAATTTATCAAGACTTGTTTGGTGGCTTAACATATGGTATGTCCTGAAGAGTGTTTCATGAGTAATTAAGAAAAATGCATATTCTACTGTTGTTTGGAGGAGTGTTTGGTAAATGCTTTTTACACCTACATGCATTGTAGTGTTGATCAAGTTCTTGACTTCCTTCCTGATCTTCTGTCTTATTTTTCTATCAATTATTGTAAGTGGGTTATTTAACTTTCCTACTATTAGTGTAGAGCTTTCTGTCTCCCCTTTTCTTTCTGCCAATGTTTGCATCACATATTTTGGAGCTCTATTTTTTGATGCATATATACACACACACACACACATAAAATTTATTTTTATAGATTCAAAGAGTACATGTGCAAGTTTATTACATGAATCAATCATTGATGGATACTTAGGTCACTTTCATTACTTTGCTGCTGTGACTAATGCTGTGATAAACATATGAGTACAGGTGTCTTTGATATGATTTTATTTTCCTTTGTGTACTCGGCAGTGGGATGGTTGGAATTAATGGTAATTCTATTTTTAGTTCTATGAAAATTTTTTTTCCAAAATATATTACTTTACATTCCCACCAACAGTGTATTTGTGTTTCTTTTCACCACATTCTCCCCAACATCTGCTGTATTTTGACTTTAAAACTCTAGTAACACTTTTATACACCAATAATATTTTTGCTAAGAACCAAGTCAATAAGTCAATTTCAGTTACAATAGTCACATGACAACAACTAAATACCTAAAGAAATGTAACCAAGGAAATGAAAGGTATTTAAAAGGAAAAATACAAAACACTAATGAAAGAAATCAGAAATGAAACAAACAAATGTAAAAAAACATCAATTGCTCATGGATTGGATAAATCAATGTTATTAAAATGACCATACTGCCTAATGTAATTTACAGATTCAAAGCAACACTTATCGAATTACCAATGTCACTTTTTCACAGAATTAGGAAAAAAAATTCTAAAATTTATATAGAACAGAAAAGATTGCAAATAGCCAGAGCAATCCTAGACAAAAAGAACAACCTGGAATCATCACATTACCCGGCTTCAAATTATACTGCATGTTTATAGTGACCAAAATCGGCAATGTACTGGTACTGGTCCAGCTACCATGAAAAGTATGAAGATTCCTTAATAAACTAAAAGTAGAACTACCATATGATCCAGCAATCCCACTGCTGGGTATTTATGCAAATGAATTGAAATCAATATTTTGAAGGGTTATGTGGATTCCCATATTCACTGCAGTATTATTCACAGCAGACAAGATATGGGATCCACCTAAGTGTCCATCGATGGAAGAATGGATAAAGAAAATGTGGTATAAGTACGCAAAAGAATGCTATTCAGCCTTAAAAAAGAAAGCAGTCTTGTAATTTAAGACATTATGCTTGAACCTGGAAGACATTTTGCTAAGTGAAATAAGCCGGTCGCATAAAGACAAATACTGAATTATCTCACTTATGTATATAGAATCTGTAAAACTTGTGGGGGCGGAGCAAGATGGCCGAATAGGAACAGCTCCAGTCTCCAGCTCCCAGCACGAGTGACACTGAAAACAGGTGACTTCTGCATTTTCAACTGAGGTACTGGGTTTATCTCACTAGGGAGTGCCGGATAATCGGTGCTGGCCAGCTGTTGCAGCCCGACCAGCGAGAGCTAAAGCAGGGGGAGGCATCGCCTCACCTGGGAAGCGC
>NW_016846242.1:0-766 GCF_001698545.2 Rhinopithecus bieti | reverse complement strand
TAAAATGCATTTGCATTAGTTTTATTTTATTTTATCTTCAAAAAATACTGTAAGATATATTGTCTACTATTAAAAATAAATGTATGTAGACTCTGGACTAGATTTTAGGTTTGAATGTTTCTAAAATTCATTTGGGTGAATTTGTTGCATTTTTTTTTTTTCTAATTTGGTCTTAGGGTGTTTCTCTGGAAGGTGGTTATAAACTCCAGCCCTGGCCTGGCAGATTCATCAAGAGTGTAATTGGATTGTTTGCAACTCAATGGATAAATGCTGTGGGAATGGATACCCCCTTCTCCAGGATGTGCTTGTTTCACATTGCATGCTTGTATCAAAATATATCATGTACCCCATAAGTATATACACCTACTATATACCCACAAAGTTTTTAGAAAAAAAGCTAACCACTCTCTAGGAAAGCCCTGATAAAGGGCCAGGTTAGTAGGAGAATTAAGTTCAAGTGTTTCAGTTAGATGAGACAGATGAGACACAGGATCATTTAAAAAATGGTAGCAAAAATCATAGGAATTTAATACAGGATTTTACAAATAATTACACAAATTAGCATAGGAAAAAATTCACATATCATTGCCATTTACTGCCAATTTCTGTCTGACTTGATTAGACAACTGAGACTTTTTTAATCTAAGCATGTGAAGAAACTAAGAGGACAGGAACAGGAAGCCAGATATTTCCCCTGTAACAACCATTTTTTGCAACCACTGTCAGTTACCTTGAAAATTGCAGCTCTTGACAGTGACTTTTTAAT
>NW_016846241.1:0-767 GCF_001698545.2 Rhinopithecus bieti | reverse complement strand
TCAGCATCAGCCTTGACATGGCTGCAACTGGGGGGGTCCTCGGGATCCTCCCAGAATCTCCTCCTTGGCATCTGGCTCATGATAAGGTTTCAGGTGTCTTGATGGTATCCAAATTGGCTGTTGATTTTGGCCTGGAGACATACAAGCATAACCTCTACCCCAAGTTATTATTTTACCTATTTCCCAACTTTTTGTTACTGTATCTCTCCACCAAATCATATGTTCTGTTTCTGTCTTTGCAACTGGTTTCTGTAGATGCTGTTTAGCTGCTGATAACATCTGGCCTTTGGGCAGGCTCAAAAAATTTAAAGTTAATAATGCTAGGTTCAACTGCATTTATGGGGTTCCATATACTTTATCTCCCCCTTTCTGCTTTTGCAACTGCTGTTTTAGGGAGAGATTCATTCGTTCCACTATGGCTTGTCCCTGAGAATCATATGGGATACCGGTAATGTGTTTAATATTCCACATAGAGAAAAATGTAGCTAGAGCTTGGCTAGTATAGCCTGAGGCATTATCTGTTTTAATAAAAGCTGGAATGCCCATCACCACAAAACACTGCAAAAGATGACGTTTAACATACACAGAAGATTCTCCTGTTTGGCATGTAGCCCAGACAAAGTGAGAAAAGGTGTCCACACATACATGTACATAAGCTAGTATCCCAAATGAGGGAAGATGTGTGACATCTATTTGCCAAATAGAGTTAGGTTCCAGTCCTCAAGGATGAACTCCTCCTGTAGAAGATGAGGAATGTACCATTTGGC
>NW_016846240.1:0-926 GCF_001698545.2 Rhinopithecus bieti | reverse complement strand
TGTTTTCAAATTTTATATATGTACAATATTTGCAGAATAACAATACTTCTGAAAACACTTTGAAACGAGTGAGTTCTCTTGCTGGATTTACTGACTGTCACAGAACTTCCATTCCTCTTCATTCAAAACAAGGTGAGTATTTTGATTACATGAATAGTGTTAGAAAACATACACATTTACACTTTATAAATGTATTTTATGTTTGTCAAACACGTGAGCAGTGAATGGTGCAGGAGTCAGAAGATGAAAATTCTGGTCTTCCATAGTTACTGTAACCTTGAATAAGTCTTAATCCTAGCATTCATTAGGATGTGTTATCAGAATATCTTTAAAAAATTGTTTATTCTGTAAAGATGGAATAGAAAGACTTTTTATAAATCTACTTTTAGCTTTTACAGATGTATCTGTTCATCTGTATCATCTGTTTTAATCTGTATCATCGTTTATTCAACATATTTTCTAGTTTAACTTTTAAAATAATACATTTTTGGTCCAAAATTAAAATACAAACACTCTGGGCCGGGCGCAGTGGCGCTCAAGCCTGTAATCCCAGCACTTTGGGAGGCCGAGATGGGCGGATCACGAGGTCAGGAGATCGAGACCATCCTGGCTAACATGGTGAAACCCCGTCTCTACTAAAAAATACAAAAAAACTAGCCGGGCGAGGTGGCGGGCGCCTGTAGTCCCAGCTACTGGGGAGGCTGAGGCAGGAGAATGGCATAAACCCGGGAGGCGGAGCTTGCAGTGAGCTGAGATCCGGCCACTGCACTCCAGCCCGGGCGACAGAGCCAGACTCCGTCTCAAAAAAAAAAAAAAAAAAAAATACAAACACTCTGAAAATTTTCCCTCTCACTCTATTCCCACATGTAACCACTATTTGTCTACCCTTTAGAGTTTCTTGCTTATACAATCATGTATGACAGTAC
>NW_016846238.1:0-872 GCF_001698545.2 Rhinopithecus bieti | reverse complement strand
ACCAAGACAACTACCGCAGACTGGGAATTTCTGAAAAGCCGCAACTTTATTTATTTATTTTTTTTGAGACAGCTTCTAGCTCCATTGCCCAGGCTGGAGTGCAGTGGTGCAATCTCGACTCACCGCAACCTCTGCCTCCTGGGCTCAAACCATACTCCTACCTCAGCCTCCTGAGTAGCTGGGACCGCAGGTCCGCGCCACCACGCCAGCTAATTTTTAATAGAGATGGGGTTTCACTATGTTCGTCAGGCTGGTCTCCAATTCCTGACCTCTAATGACCTCCCCCCCTCCCCGCACCCTCCCCTCGCCCGCCTCGGCCTCCCAAAGTGCTGGAATTACAGGCGTGAGCCACCACGCCCGGCCTGAATTTCTTTAACAAAAACAGGAGGGAGGAGGAGGGTATGCAGTATCCTAAATCCTCAGAACCCCTGGGGAGGAACCTTATTCCAACTCCACCAGCACTCCCAGGCCCAAGCCTCTAGCATACTTCCGACCTCGCTGGCTGCTAGATAGCTATTGAGGAATGTGTATTCTCAAATAGTTAGGCTACAGGGCTAAGAAAAGACTGCTTCCATCTGCCTCAGTGGGACTCTACCAGTGTGAAAGGATACTCTCAAGGTATTTAACGACTCCCATTACAGTCCAGAAATTGGTGGGGAAAGTTAAAATATCTTTTCTTTTCTTTTTTTTGAGACGGAGTTTTTGCTCTGTTGCCCAAGCTGGAGTGCAGTGGCTCACGCTTGTAACCCCCGCACTTTGGGAGGCCGAGGCGGGCGAATCGTGAGGTCAGGGGTTTGAGACCAGCCTGGCCAACACAGTGAAACCCCGTCTCTACTAAAAATACAAAAATTAGCTGGGCGTGGTGGCGGACG
>NW_016846237.1:0-872 GCF_001698545.2 Rhinopithecus bieti | reverse complement strand
TATATATATATATAATGTTTTACATCATCTCTCTTTTTTTTTTTCCTTCTAGCCTGAAAATGAAATTTCTTCAGACTGCAATCATGTAAGTATGGATTTTCTGTGATGCACCATATGTGCTTTATAGATACGATGACATATTTCGGGATGCTCTTCCTGTTGTTCTGGAAAGTGCTATGTTTTCTTACAGTCTTAATCTTAAAAGGATGACACACTTTAAGGACCCTGGTAAAATCAACAAATAAGCCTTCATTGTAGAAGCCTGCAGGTTCTCCCAAATAATATTTATGTACTTAAGGTTAAATTTTTCTTCAATTACAGCTACCATGTGAAAATAATTCTCTGCTTATCAAGTTTACAACTTTAGAATTTCCTATTTTAAAGTTCTCTCATTTACTTATCACATAGTCATCTTCTATTTGCCAAACATTATAGTAGCACATTAAAAGGAGACTGATGTGAAATCAAGTCTGTGCAAAAAGTATTGGGTGCTTTGGTAGAAGTCTATACAGAAGACATTGGAGACACAAAAATAAATTTTTTCCAGGTGAGTTGATGTCAGGAAAGGCTTAATAATGGAGATGAGGCTGGGCGTGGTGGTTCACGCCTGTAATCCCACCTCTTTGGGAGGCTGAGGCGGGCGGATCACTTGAGGTCAGAAGTTCGAGATAATCCTGTTCAACATGGTAAAAAAAAAAACCCGTATTTACTAAAATTACAAAATCAGCCGGTCATGGTGGCAGGTACCTGTAACCCTAGCTACTCAAGAGACTGAAGGCAGGAGAATCGCTTGAACCTGGAAGGCGGAGGTTGCAGTGAACCAATATCGCACCACTCCAGCCTGGGCAACAGAGCAAGACTCTATCTAAAAA
>NW_016846236.1:0-928 GCF_001698545.2 Rhinopithecus bieti | reverse complement strand
CCTGTATTGGGTGCATGTATATTTAGGATAGTTAGCTTTTCTTGTTGCATTTATCACTTTAACATTATGTAATGCCCTTCTTTGTCTTTTTTTAATCTTTGTTGGTTTAAAGTCTGTTTTATTAGAGACTAGGATTGCAACCCCTGCTTGTTTTTGCTTTCCATTTGCTAGGTAAATATTCCTTCATCCCTTTATTTTGAGCCTATGTGTGTCTTTGCAAGTGAGGTGGGTCTCCTGAATACAGCACACTGATGGGTCTTGACTCTTTATCCAATTTGCCAGTCTGTGTCTTTTAATTGGGACATTTAGCCTATTTACATTTAAGGTTAATGTTGTTATGTGTGAATTTGATCTTGTCATTATGATACTAGCTGGTTATTTTGCTCCTTAGTTGATGCAATTTCTTCATAGCGTTGATGGTCTTTACAATTTTGCTTTTTTTTGCTTTGGCTGGTCTAGTTTTTTCCTTTCCATGTTTAGTACTTTCCTCAGGAGCTTTTGTAAGGCAAGCCTGGTGGTGACAAAATCTCTCAGTATTTGCTTCTCTGTAAAGAATTTTATTTCTCCTTTGCTCATGAAGCTTTGTTTAGCTGGATGTGAAATTCTGGGTTGAAAATTCTTTTCTTTAAGAATGTTGAATATTGGCCACCACTCTCTTCTGGCTTGCTGGGTTTCTGTGGAGTTCTGCAGTTTGTGAGATGGGCTTCTGTTGTGGATAACCCGACCTTTCTCTCTGGCTGCTCTTAACATTTTTTCCTTCATTTCAACCTTGCTGAATTTGACGATTTTGTGTCTTGGGGTTGCTCTTTTTGAGGAGTATCTTTGTGTGTTCTCTGTATTTCCTGAATATGAATATTGGCCTGGCTTGCTACGTTGGGGAAGTTCTTCTTGTAATATTCTGAAGAGTGTTTTTCAACTTGGTTCCATT
>NW_016846235.1:0-2142 GCF_001698545.2 Rhinopithecus bieti | reverse complement strand
GCTGGTTGCTTTGAATTAAAGAAAATTGAAAGGCTTCAGCAATAAGCCTCAGAACCAAGGTCTCTCTGTCCTTCCTCCATTACCCTGTCTCTCTGACCCTCAAATTCTTAATTGGGGAAAATACAAATTTCTATAAAAATAAAAATATCTTAGAAGATTACTCTGAAAGTTACTATTTCTTTTTTTCTTTTTGAGACAGAGTCTTGCTCCATCACCCAGACTTGAGAACAGTGGCGCGATCTCAGCTCACTGCAACCTTCACCTCCCAGGTTCAAGCAATTCTTCTGCCTCAGCCTCCCAAGTAGCTGGAATTACAGGCGCCTGACACCACACCCAGCTTTTTTTTTTTTTTTTTTTTTTTTTTTTTTTAGTAGAGATGGGAGTTCACCATGTTGGCCAGGCTGGACTCGAACTCCTGACCTCAAGTGATCTGCCCACCTCGGCCTCCCAAAGTGTTAGGATTACAGGCTTGAGCCAACGCGCCTGGCCTGAAAGTTAGTATTTCTCTCTCATACATTTGCTTTTCCCTCCATTGTTCCCTATTTCTTTCTTGTTTTGTTTTTGAGACGGAGTTTTGCTCTTGTTGCCCAGGCTGGAATGCAATGGCACGATCTCAGCTCACTACAACCTCCGCCTCCCGGGTTCAAGTGATTCTCCTGTCTCAGCCTCCTGAGTAGCTGGGATTACAGGTGCATGCCACCATGCCCAGCTAATTTTTGTATTTTTAGTAGAGATGGGGTTTCATCATATTGATCAGGCTGGTCTCGAACTCTTGAATTCAAGTGATCTGCTTGCCTTGACCTCCCAAAATGCTGGGATTACAACCGTGAGCCACTGTGCCAGGATATTGTTTCCTATTTCTATAATAATCTTTCTAGCTATGTAAGCTTGACACCTTAGACCAGTGGTCCCCAACATTTCTTTCCCAAAGAACTGGGAAGAATTCTTTCTGGAATTTCCTTATCTGACTAGGGAAGCTTCTTTCCAAAAAAAGAAAAAAATTAAAACTAGAAAAGTAAATAAATAAGCCGGGCACAGTGGCTCATGCCTGTAATCCCAGCAGTTTGGGAGGCCAAGGCAGGCGGATTACCTGAGGTCAGGAGTTCAAGACCAGCCTGGCCAACATGGCAAAATGCCATCTCTACTAAAAATACAAAAAAAATTAGCCAGGCGTGGTGGGGCACACCTGTAATCCCACCTGCTCTGGAGGCTGAGACAAAAGAATCACTTGAACTCCAGAGGCAGAGGTTGTAGTGAGTCAAGGTTGTGCCACTGCATTCCAGCCTGGGTAACAGAGTGAGACTGTGTAAAATAATAACAATAATAATAATAACTAAATAAATAAAAGAGATCCTAGAGAGCTGTCTAGCCCCTTCTACCATGTGAGGACACAGGTAGAAGTGTTGCAGGACTTTCTCCTTAGAGTTCTTGTCACCTAACCGGGAAAGATTAAGCTCATAGACACATAGAAGGGTAAGCAAAATGGAATTTATTGGGCAAAAAGAGAAAAAAAGGGAAACGGGCTTTCAGTAAAGTGAGAGTCCTGCTAGCAGGTTTCCTGCCTCATAGACTGAAGCCCAGTAAGTTACCACCCCGGAAGAGAAGAGGCCAGGCTCCTCCCTGCTGCAAATGGCATTAACTTTCTGAGGCTCCACCCCGGTGTGGATTCCTCCCAGTGCAGACTGGTTGGAGGTTCTCTGGGGAGCCCTTTCTCCTTGGCTGTCTCAGAAGGTACCATCTATCAACCAAAAAGCTGACCCTCACTAGACACTGAATATGCCAGTGTCAGGTCTCTGAGCCCAAGCCAAGCCATCGCATCCACTGTGACTTGCACGTCCGCCCAGATGGCCTGAAGTAACTGAAGAATCACAAAAGAAGTGAAAATGGCCAGTCCTTGCCTTAAGTGATGACATTACCTTGTGAAAGTCTTTTTCCTGGCTCGTCCTGGCTCAAAAGCTCCCCACTGAGCTCCCCACTCCCGCCCTCCAGAGAACAACCCCCCATTTGACTGTAATTTTTCTTTACCTACCCAAATCCGATAAAACGGCCCCACAATTATCTCCCTTTGCTGACTCTCTTTTCGGACTCAGCCCACCTGCACCCAGGTGAAATAAACAACCATGTTGCTCACACAAAGTGAGA
>NW_016846234.1:0-583 GCF_001698545.2 Rhinopithecus bieti | reverse complement strand
CGCCAACAAAGGAACAAAGCTGGACGGAGCATGACTTTGATGAGTTGAGAGAAGAAGGCTTCAGATGATCAAACTTCTCCAAGATAAAGGAGGATGTTTGAACCCGTTGCAAAGAAGCTAAAAACCTTGAAAAAAGATTAAATGAATGGCTAACTAGAACAACAAGTGTAGAGAAGACCTTAAATGACCTGATGGAGCTGAAAACCATGGCACAAGAACTACATGATGCATGCATGAGCTTCAGTAGCCAATTCGATAAACCAGAAGAAAGGGTATCAGTGATTGAAGATCAAATGAATGAAATGAAGTGAGAAGAGAAGTTTAGAGAAAAAAGAGTAAAAGAAATGAACAAAACCTCCAAGAAATATGAGACTATGTGAAAAGACCAAATCTACATCTGATTGGTGTACCTGAAAGTGATGGGGAGAATGAAACCAAGTTGGAAAACACTTTTCAGGATATTATCCAGGAGAACTTACCCAACCTAGAAAGGCAGGCCAACATTCAAATTCAAGAAATACAGACAATGTCACAAAGATACTCCTCAAGAAGAGCAACTCCAAGACACATAATTCTCAGATTC
>NW_016846233.1:0-582 GCF_001698545.2 Rhinopithecus bieti | reverse complement strand
AGAAGGAGGGGAAGAAAAGTAGGAAGAGGAGGGGAAGGAAAAGGGAAAAGTAGAGGGAAAAGGAAGAAATAAATTGATATATTGAGCTCCTCACAAACAAAACTCCAGGCACATGGTTTCACTAGTGAATTGTGCGAAACAGCTCAGGAAAAAACAGCCCTGATATTACATAAACTCTCAAAAAAAAAAAAAGAAAACATTTCCAGCTTGATTTATGAGACCAGTGTGATCCCAACATCAAAGCCACACAAAGGTATTACAAATAAAGAAAATTATATTATCCTTCAATAATATACGAAGTTTCTTAACAAAATAGTATCAAAGTTGGCAATATTAAAATACTAATACATCATGACAACGTAGGGTTTATTCCAGGAAGGCAAGATTGGTTTAACATCTGAAAATCAAGGTAATTCACCATAACAGAATAAAGGAGAAAAAAAATGTAATGCAAAACAGGCAGAAAAAGGCCGGGCCCGGTGGCTCACCCGTTATCCCAGCACTTTGGGAAGTCGAGGCAGACGGACCACTTGAGGTCAGGAGTTCAAGACCAGCCTGTCCAACGTGGTGAAACCCTGTCTC
>NW_016846232.1:0-1222 GCF_001698545.2 Rhinopithecus bieti | reverse complement strand
TAAGGGAAATTTAAGTATTTTTGTTAATATTTAAGGTTTTATAGTCAGAATTTCTTCAGTTTCAACATAAAGATTCTAAGTTTAATTAATACTTTTCTTTCTGAATAATGCAAATGTATTTAAATATTTTAAATTCAAAGCAGTATTCATGATTTGTGGCTATGTTTGTAGAGTGGAAGATTTATTGTCTATTTCACTGCTATAAATTTATACCAGCCAGACATGGTGACTCATGCCTGTAATCCCAGCATAGCATTTTGGGAGGCCAAGGTAGGTGGATCACCTGAGATCAGGAGTTCGATACCAGCCTGGCCAACATGGCAAAACGTCATCTCTACTAAAATAACAAAACTAGCTGGGTGTGGTGGTGAGTGCCTGTAATCCCAGCGACTTGGGAGGCTGAGGCAGGAGAATCACTTGAACCCAGAAGGCGGAGGTTGCAGTGAGCCAAGATCGTGCCATTGCACCCCAGCCTGGGCAACAAGAGCGAAACTCTGTCTCAAATAAATAAATAAATACCATCAATATTTTTTAATTTACCCCATTTTCAGCATTTTAAAATTTTATTATTTTTTCTAACATGTCTTATTCTGGGGTTATTTCTATATGCCTTAATTAAATCTTATAAAATTTTCTGTGCTAATAGTCTGCTGACAGTAAGTACTTTTAGTTATTATTCAAAATGTCTCTTATTTTATTACCGTATTTCTTGTAATGGTTTTCCTGGGTATATAATACTATATTGACAGTAGAGTTTTTCTAGCTCACTTTGAAGGTGTTATTCCACTGTCTTATTTCTTTGTGGTTTTGATTAGTTACCTGTAAGCAGAAGTTTGCTGTTAAGCCCTCTCTCTCAAATAAATATAAAAATGAAAAGAACTGACTTATAGTGACTATAGGGCTTGTCAATTTTCATGGTTGTATTTAGGCTAGCAATGATGAGTAGATATGTGAAAAATATATTTTTTTAGATGAATGGTTTTATCTCATTCAGGCTGAAATTCATAATATAACAATTTCTTTTTTTTTATTTGTTATACCCTTTCCTTCCAACTGCATTACCTCTCATTCCATTCTTCTTCAAGTTGCATAAACTATGTGGTGTCTTTACTTCTGTACTTTTCTCTAAATACTTATAATCATATAAAATCACATTTATTAATATATGTATTAACTTAATGAGAAGAAACATTTCTGTATGCATAATTTATTCAAAATTATT
>NW_016846231.1:8673-20616 GCF_001698545.2 Rhinopithecus bieti | reverse complement strand
CAATTTACAAGATGCTTCTAGGATCTAAGAATTTGTGCTCTATTTTCTTTCTTTCTTTTTTTTTTTAAGATCCTGAACGACACCCTGAATGTGCTTTATTTTCCATGAGTTTTAACTTTTTTTTGCAGTGTCAATAACAGAGATCTACCTCTATTATTGATCATGTGAAAATTGTTATCATACCTAACCCAGTAATTGTCACTGGTTTTAACCAAGTCAACCAAGATTTTGTTTCTTACAGAAGCCATTACCATGAGTTCAATAGGTATGTGAGTTCACTGTGTTCTATATTATCAGTACCCAATGTTTTCCTCTAATTTCCAGCATTCTTTTCAAAATTATTTACTCTGTACTTAATAAACAACTATCACACTAGACAATTTTCTAGGTGATAGGAACACAAAGATCAATAAGAATAATTTTATGTCAATGGTTTTCAACTGGAGATAATTCTGCAGTCTCCCCAGGGAGATTTGACAATGTCTGCAGATATTTGTGGTTGTCACAACTCAGCAGGTGGATGCTACAGGCATACAGTGTGTGAAGGCAAGGAGATACTGCAGATATCCAGCAATGCCTAGACTAAAGAAAGTTATTCAGCCTAAAATCCCAATAGAGCTGAGTTTGAGAAGCATTGATCTATCCCATTAAGAACACATCTATGCAGGGCCGGACACAGTGGCTCATGCCTGTCACCCCAGCATTTTGGGAGGCCGAGGTGGGCAGATCACGAGGTCAGGAGATTGACACTAGCCTGACCAACATGGTGAAACTCCGTCTCTACTAAAATACAAAATCAGCCAGATGTGGTGGTGCATGCCTGTAGTCCCAGCTTCTCGGAAGGCTGAGGCAGGAGAATTGCTTGAATCCGGGAGGTGGAGGTTGCAGTGAACCGAGATCACACCACTGCACTCCAGCCTGACAACAGAGCAAGACTCCACCAAGAAAAAAACAAAACAAAACAAAAAAACATGAAAACATCTATACAATTTACCCGTTATGTTGTAAATGTTTGAGGAAAATACACTGTAATGCATATTAAAAGAGAGTATGTACCTGCTTCTAAAAGTTGTACTATAGGAAAGAAGGTAGATGGCTAAGAGTAAACTTTAAATATAGGTAAAATACAAGTTCAGAGTAGGTGTAATAAGTAATATGCAAGCCCAGCACAAAATCAAAGAGCAACTATGTGAAAATTAAAATAAAAGTACAATGATGCAATAAATGATTCCCGTAACTATGTGCAGTGGCACTGAGAGTATGTATGTACATGTTCCCAGTTCAAAGTTTAGACCTTCTAAAATGGAAAGCCTGTAGTTTCATCTTTATATATAAACCATAGAAATTTGGAACATCTATATTCTTTGACCATCTGAGCAATAGCCACTATATTTCAACAACTGTATTGAGGTTTAATTGATGCATAATAAATATTGCATATATAAAGAGTACAATCTAAGTTTTGACATAAGGTACACTGTCATGAAGTAACAAATGCAGTAAAGATAATAAACATATGTACCCCCCAAAGTTTTATACACTTTTGTAACTTTTTTTGTCCCACCTTTTCTCCCTCTCCCCAGGTCAGCAATGCTTTGAGTTTGACCATGCAGATTATGTTGCATTTTTTATGAGTTTTATATAAGTAGAATCAATTCTATCCAGTATAATTATTTTGAGATTTATTTATGTGCCTGCATTTAACACTGGTTTTATTATTTTACTGCTTTGAAGTATTCCATTATAGGGATATACCTCAGTTTATACATTGACATATTGATGTGTATTTAGGTTACTTTCACTTTTGCTAATACAAATAAAGCTGCTATGAACATTCAGGTAGAAATGCTTGTAAGGATATATGCTTCCTTTTGTCATGGATAAATACCTAGAAGTGAAATGGCTGGGTCAAATGATATATTAATGTGTAAATATTTAAGACACTGTCAAACTGTATTCAAATGTGATTGTACCCTTTTGCAATGTATGAGAGCTCCCATTTTCCACATCTTCACCAAAACTTAATATGATTAGTCTTTAAATTTTATTTATTCTAATTAATTTGTAGTGGTATCACATTGTGGATTCAATTTTCGCTTCCCTGACAGTTAAGCATATTTATCAATATTATATGTGCTTAAGCTATATCTCCTTTGATTCATTTCTATATTGGAGATACTTGTTTTCTTATTGCAGTTTGGATATCCTAATGCAAAATTTTAAAACCCGAAATGCTACAAAATCTAAAATCTTTTGAGCAATGACATGACAATCAAAGGAAGTGTTCATTGGAGCATTTTGAATTTCAGATTTTTGGATTATGGATGCTGAATCGGTATAATTCAAATATTTCAAGTCTGCAAAAATCCCAAATTTGAAACACTTCTGGTCTAAAGCATTTCTGATAAGGGATACTCAACCTGTATTGAGATTTGAGATTTTTTTTAAAATATGTTCTTTATACAAGACCATTGTAAGAAATATTAATTGCAAATATTTTCTCTGTGTCGGTGGGTTTTCTTAACATTATGTAAACAGTGTCTCTTAGAAAACAAATGGTTTCAATTATCAGGGGAAACCCCATCCCTGATATTCAATGTGGCTTCTTTTCTATTTCCCTATGTGTTAGCTGGTCTGAGAAACCAAGGGAAAGGGTATAAAAGAGAGAAATTTTAAAACTGGGTGTCCAGCAGAGACATCACATGTCAGCAGGTTCTGCGATGCTCCCTGAGCTCTAAAACCAGCAAGGTTTTATTAGTAATTTTCAAAGGGGAGGGAGTGCGTGAATAGGGTGTGGGTCACAGAGATCACACACTTTAAGGGTAACAAAAGATCACAAAGCAGGAGGTCAGGGTGAGATCACAAGGTCAGGGTGAAACTAGAATCACTAATGAACTTCCATGTCCAGCTGTGCATGCATTGTCATTGATAAACAAGGTTCAAGAACAGAGAACGGGTCTGACTATAGTTTGCCAGGCTGGAATTTCCTAATCCTAGTAAGCCTGGGGGCGCTGCAGGAGACTAGGGTGTGTTTCATCCCTATCTACATCTGCATAAAGGCAGACACTCCCAGAGGGCCATTCAGAGGCCTCCTCTAGGAATGCATTCTTTTCCCATGGCTGTTAATTATTAATATTCCTTACTGGGGAAAGAATTCAGCGATATTTATCTTACCCATTTTCAGTAGTAAGAGAAATATGACTCTGCTCCGCCTGGTCCGCAGACAGTCAGGCTCTAAAGTTATCTCCCTTGTTCCCTGAAAATCGCTGTTATCCTGTTCTTAATGTGCCCAGATTTCATATTGTTCGAATATAAATGCTCTACAAACAATTTGTGCAGTTAACACAATCATCACAGGGTCCTGAGGTGACATTCATCCTCAGCTTACGAAGATCACAGGATTAAGAGATTAAAGACAGGCATAGGAAATCACAAGAGTATTGATTGGGGAAGGGATAAATGTCCATGAAATCTTCACAATTTAAGTTCTTGTGCCGCGGCTTCAGTCAGTCCCTCCATTCAGGGACCCTGACTTCTTGCAACATTCAATTTTGATAATGCTTTCTTTTTACATGTTGGATTTTGGGTATCATATCCGAGAAATAGTTACCTAACCCAAGGTCACAAAGATTTGCTTCAAAGTTTTTGTTTAGTAGGTTTACATGTCAAGGTTTTACATTTGAATCTAGAATCAATTTTGAGTTAATTAACAAACATGTTGGAGGCATGGATACAAATTTATTCTTTTGCATTTGGATACCCAATTTTCCTAGCATAGTTTGTTGAAAAGACTATTTATCCTTTGTCTAAATTGCCTTCATATACTTGTCAAAAATCGGTTGTTAATAGAGGAAAAGATTCTGGAATAATTGCAGAGTTTGAAGCACGAGAAATCCATTTCTTCACCTAGACGACAATTGCACTGGCAGAATCTGTCTGATGTAACAATTTTGGAGCTCTGGAGTCAATTCAAAGGCATGCAACTTACAGATGAAGTTTTAGACTGTAAATTAGGGTTAATTTCAGTCGATTTCAGCTATTACATTGGTAGTACATGGACATCCACCACCACCAGCCCTGTAGCAGACAGTTATGCATGTGTTCCTGGAGCAGCCTGCATTCAGCTTCCAGAGGCAGAATGGGAAATATGGATGCTCCACTCCCGATGAATGAGATCTATGTTCTGATTGCTGATTGCTGCTTCTGATTGCAGAGGTGCAGACACAGAGGTGAGCAGCCATTATTGTAACCCTCACCAACTTTGTTGCAACTTCTTCCTCTCCGGCTGAAGTAATTCTCCTCCCTCCCTGAATTCATTCTCTCTTTTTCTCCTGTAAGTAACCAGACATTTAAGAACTGGGACATTCAAAAGCACCCACATGTGTGAAAAATTTAGAGATTCACCACACATGCCCAACCAAAGGCACAAGATCAGAAAATACCTGAAAAGGCCTGAAGTGTACACCTCAGAGTTGTACAGCCTACAATATTTGTAAAAATAAATAAATCAGTAAAACCTGGGGAAGAGGGAAAACCTGAATTCCAAAGTTCCCACACTATAAGATACAAATAGACATCTTTGACAAAAAATCACAAAGCATACAGAGAAAGAGAAAAATGTGGCCCATTCAAAGAAGAAAAATTAAAAGTCCAGAAACTATTGCGGACAAAAACCCAATACAGACATACTGTATCTTACTGTATCTTACGATAAAGACTTATATAAGCACTTTAAATACCTGTATTGAAAATAATCGATGAACTAAAGAAGAAGTAGAGAAAGTAAAGAAAATAATGTATTGACAAAATAGAAATATCAATAAAGAGAGAAAACAGTAAAAGAAACAAAAAAATTATGGAATTAAAAAGTACAAAAACTGGAATAAAAAATTCACTAGAGGGACTAATAAACAGATTTGAGCAGGCAAAAGAAAGAACCAGTGAAATTAAAGATATAACAATTGAAATTATCAAGTCTGAAAAAAAGAGAGAAATAAAAATTGAATAAATGGGAACAGAGCCTAAGGGACCTGTGTGACACCATCAAGCAGACAAAAATATACATTGTTGCAGTTTCAAAGGAAAAAAGAAAAAAGAGGAGGAGAGATATTGTTTGAAGAAATAATGGCCAAAATTGGATAAAATTTGGTGAAATATTTGACTATAAACATCAAATAAGCTCACTAAATCCCAAGTAAAATGAATTCAAAGATATTCTCATTGGAACACAATTATAATCAAATTATCAAAAGACAAAGGAAAACAGAGAGTCTTGACAGCAAGCAGCAAGACAGAAATGACTCATCACAGCGACGGGATTTTCAATTAATTTAGCAGCAGATTTCTCATCAGAAATTTTGAAGAGCAGAAGGAAATGGGCAGATACATTCAAAGCACTAAAAAATCATCAACTGAGAATCCTGTATCTGGCAAAACTCTCCTTTAAAAAGAGACACAAACTAAAACTTTCCAGATTAAAAAAAAAAAAAAAAACGCTGAGGGACATTGTTACCACCAGACCTATCCTGCAAGAAATATTAACATGTTCCCTTTAATGAAAGAACAGTACGCAAAAACTCAAAGATTTCTAATGAAATGGAGATCATGGTAAAGAAAATACATGGGCAGGTGACATTATCAAGATGGCTGACTAGAAGCCGCTAGTCCTAATCCCCCTTCACAAAGGCAGCCAGGACAATGAATAAACAATTACATTTAAATGAAAATAGCTGAGAGAGAGTGCTGGACTGTACGAGAGAAGTAACAGAAATTCTGATGAACACAGAAACTCAGGATGGCCACATAGAGAATAGATGGAAAGGTTTCTACCACTCCAAACCCCAACTGGAATCAGCTTGGAACCAAGTAAAAGTAGTCCCCTGCATCACAGGAAATGGTGTCTAATTATAAAATCTAAAAATATAATAACTATGGCTTATAATTACACTTTTTGTTTTTACATGATTTAAGAAACTAATGAATTAAAATTATTAGTCTATGTTTTTAGACATATGACATATAGGGGTATAGTTTCATGATATAAACTAAAGGTGGTAGGATATAGCTTCATAGAAGCATACTCTTTATATGTTATTGAAATTAAGCTTATGCCTTGGACTGATGCAGTCTACAAGAATTTAAAAATAAATAAATAAATAAATAAATAAATAAAACCCTGGAAAAGAGGGAAATCTTGATTTGCAAAGTTACTGCATTATAAAAATTCACATTAGAGTGTTTTAATTCTAGTATGTAAAATGTAATTCTCATGGTAACCATAGAGGAAATACCTATATAATATGCATAAAAGGAAATGAGAAAAAAAATGAAATGTTTTACTACAAAAAATAAACTAAACCCAAAAGAAAATAATATTTTTTCAAGAGTATGGCTAGGAGGCAATGTTAGTGTGCCCCTCCCGTGTGGAAAGACAGAATATCAGGTAGAGATTCATATTGTGATTTTTTTTTTTCCAAGAACCACCATAGGAACTTAAAAAACTGAAAGAATCCACATGCTCTTTGAATGAAGCACTAGGCTTCAGCCTACTCCATAAGACAGGTGAAAATTTTAAGTTTCCAAAGTGTGAAAGGCCTGCTGTTCAAATCATTTTGATAACAAAGGAGCACACATCCCTGCCGGGGAATCTGAAAATCTAGGCCACAGGAGATGGCCTTGACCCTATCCAGAGCTGGAACAAATTTAGGGAGTTGCATGAAATATAAAAGTAGAAGCAGCAACAGGCAGTGACTTGTAGGCATTACCAGTCTCCAGCATATACTGAGGGAAGGCATTCCTGACTATATCTCACAGGGGCCCTCAGAGAAGTCAGCCAACAAGCTCAGGGGTGTTTGCAGGGTGAAAGAAGCTCCCAACTGAATTTTGTGATATAATCTCAAGTGGGGACAAACTCCCTTGAACATAGCCTGGGTTGGGATGGTGAGCAGAATACACACTGCAGAAATGAGTACAGGAGATGGGTGCCCAGCCTTACTAGCAGATGGGGAAGGATGTGGCCTAAAAGCCATGGTTGCTGCCTCTGCGGGGAAGCTTATGGCCTGGGGCAAGTGTAAGTCGTGTGCTCAGGCTGCCTAATCTAAACTGGTCAATGTTAGTGGGGCACTGCAGGAATGAAACTGGCCTTGTAAACTGTGTGGAAGCTGAGTGAAGCTTACTGCTGCCCGCTACTCCCCATTCAATTTGTGAACTCTTCTGTACAACAGAGGCAGTTATTCTCCCTTCTGAAACATTACTCCAGGGGCCTGAGAACCACCTCCCATCTCCACAGGGGCTGCAACCTGACCCACCCAAGGAGAATATGAGCTCAGACCCACATAAACCTTCCTCCATCTGGTGGCATTTATCCACCTCTGGCAGCTAAACACAAAATACATAAACTTTTGGGAGCCTTATGGCCCTGCCCATTGCCTGAGAAACCAGAATACTTCCCCTGAGAAACTTAGGGAAAGCTCATATCTCACTGCTACTAACACAGCTGGTGCTCTCTTGCAAGCACCACCTCCAGGCTGAAGGTCAACCAACACACATCATTTAAACACCTCTCAGTTGAATAACACTGTGCCCAGGAAGGAGAAAATGGCTGAAATGGCTGTGTGGTCTCAGCTAACACCACTGTTTGCAACACCCTGGCTAAACAGAGATCCTGAGTTTGTCCACATGACTAGTTCACTAGTATAACCAGCATTCAAGAAAGCCATCACACCAAGCCTATCTACAACCAAAGAATGTTACAGAAGCTATGCCATTCCCTTTCTATATCTATCAGAGCAGGTGCTAGTACACACTGCTGGGAGATTTGAAGAAATGTCACATCACTGAATCCTTTGCAGACATTCTCCAGAACCATCCAAGATTCTGGAAACCCTACAGGCTGGATAGACCCAGAAGAGCAACAGCCATCACTGAAGTCTGAATCTCAGGAGTCCTATTTTCAGGGGAAGGAGGAGAACACCATATCAAGGGAACACCCCATGGGACAAAATAATTCGAATGGCAGGTCTTGAGTCCCAGATCTTTCCGCTGGTGGAAAGTTACTCACAGTAGAAACACAATTGCACTGCTGGGTGCAGAAGGGAAAGTCTGCAACTTTATCCCAACTGGCAGACAGCCTCTATGATGATGAAGGGTCTTGGAGAAGGCATCCTTATTCCCCACTGGTGTATCCTCTGGTACACCACTGCAGACACAGCTGGAACTTCTCCCACAGGAACACAGCATGGCTGCATGTATAGATAGCCTTCCTGGAACAATTCAGGGTGATTGCAGCCCCACAGAAGGAGCACTCTCCAGACTCAGGCCTGCATGAAAGGCAAAGTCACAATTTCTCCCTACTTGGAACATCAATATTGCTCTAGATGAAAAGAGGTGCCTGTCTGATGTGAATAGCCAGAACACTGGAACAGTGGTCAGACTGTGAGGTGAACATATTTCCTGCCTACGTGGCAGGTGAGCTGAGATAGCTCCCACCCTTCACCCTGATAAAATCTCAGCACATCTAACTGAGAGCTCATCCAGCCACCTTCACCACCTTCATACTTGCTTTAGCTACAGCTGGTGCCTACCCAGGGATACTTCCCTATTGCCCTGAAGTCTGAATCATCAACTAAGCAAATGAAATACTGAGGGGGGGATTAAATAAGTAAAGTACACACTGTGAGAGAATTAGATAAGTTTCAAGAGATCCCTGCCATACCACATATCAAAGCAATAGGAGACACTGAACTTGCCCACACACAAACTATATCACCACTACAACCAGAATCTGGGAAATCCAGTGCACAAAGACTCAATATAACTAAGAAACTCATATAGAATTTTCACCCCTAAAAGCACCTAGAATTAAATTAGACTGTAATAAACTATAAGCCATAAAGTCAGATCCTTAAAATGAAAGAGTATTAAAAGCACAGTCCTATCAAAATAAATTTAAGAGCAATTTTCAGAAATACTATACTCAATTGAGAAGGAACAGAAAAGTAATACTGGTAATAGGACAAAACACGGTTTGATAACACCCCAAAAGATCACACTAGCTCCCAAGCAATGGATCTAAGTGAAGATGAAATCTGTGAAATGCCAGATAAAGAATTCAGATGGTTGCTTATTAAGCTACTCAAGGAGATACTGGAGAAATGTAAAAGCCAATTAAAAAAAATTTTAAGTTAGAATATGAATAAAATTTCCAGAAATATAGATATCATAAAGAAAAAACAATCAGAGCTTCTGGAAATGAAAGACACACGTAGGGACATACAAAATTCAGTGGAAAGTTTCAACAATAGGCAAGAACAAGTAGAAGAAAGAATTTGAGACCTCAAAAGTAAGGCTTTCAAATTGACACAATCAGACAAAGACAAAGAAAAAAGATTTTAAAATGAACAAAGTCTCTGAGAAATATGGGACTATGTAAAATGTCCAAACCTAAAAATAATTGGTGCTCCTGAGGGAGAAAATCTATCTAAAAGTTTGGAAAAATTATTTGAGAGAATAATTGAGGAAAACTGTGGCCTTGCTAAAGATCTATACAATGAAATATAAGAAGGTCAAAGTACTTCTGGGAAATTCATCACAAAAAGATCACTACAAAGGTATATAGTCTTCAGGCTATCTAAAGTGAAGATGAAGGAAATAATTTTAAGTGCTCTGAGACAAAATCATCAGGTAACTTACACAGTAAAGCCTATCAGGCTAATAGCAGATTTCTCAGCAGAAACCTTAAAAGCCAGGAGGAATTAGGGTCCCATCTTTAGCTTCATTAAACAAAAATAATTATCAGCCAAGAATTCTGTATCGAGTAAAACTGGGCTGCATAAATGAAGCAGGGATAAAGTCTTTTTTCTACAAACAAATGCTGAGAGACCAATATCCAGAAACTACAAGGAAATCAAACATCTTGAAAAAAAATAATAATCTCATCAAAAAGTAGACTAAGGAGATGAATAGACAATTCTCAAAAGAAAATATGCAAACAGCAAACAAACATATTAAAAATGCTCAATATCACTAATCATCAGGGAAATGCAAAGTAAAACCACAATGAGATACCACCTTACTCCTGCAGTAATGGCCATAATTAAAACTTCAAAATCCAGTAGATGTTGGTGTGGATGTGGTGAAAAGGGAACACTATTACACTACTGGCAGAATGTCAATTGGTACAACAACTATGGGAAATAGTATGGAGATTCCTTAAAGAACTAAAAGTAGTACTACCATTTGATCCTGCAATCCCACTGCTGGACATCTACCCAAAGAAAAATAAGTCTTTATATGAAAAAGACACATGCACAGGTATGTTTATAGCAGCACCATTCACAATAGCAAAGATATAGGACCAACCCAAGTGCCCATCTACCAATGAGTGAATAAAGAAAATGTGGTATATATACAAAAGGAATTCTACTCAGCTATAAAAAGGAACAAAATAATGTCTTTCAGCAACTTGGATGGAGCTGGAGGCCATTATTTTAAGTGAAGTAACACAGGAATGGCGAACAAAATAGTGTACATTCTCACTTGTAAGTAGTAGCTGAGTTATAAGACACAAAGTCATAAAATGATATAACGGACATCACTGACACAATAGAGAAGGGTGGGAGAGGGGCAAGGGATAAAAGACTTCATATTGGTTACAGTGTACACTGCTTGAGTGATGGATGCACTAACATCTCATAAATCACCACTAAAGAAATTTTCCATGTAACCAAAAACCACCTATACCCCAAAAACTATTGAAATAAAAATGTAAATATTTTTTAAAAGAAAATTGCCTTGAAGAACATGTTTTGCTGACCAACAGAATCCCAGAGAGTTCTACAATTGGAAGAACAAGATGAGGTGGAGATAGGGAGAGGACAGGATTTAACTTCACAAACTGGTGAGACAGCATGTCTCCTACTGCTGACCTTCTCTGCCAAGACACAAAAATGTATGGTTTGAAGAACATAAACTGGAAAGACCTCAGGTTGAGGAAGTACATATGGATAATAGAAAACATCAACAGCAGAATACCCATCTGCTTCCAGAATGTCAGAAACCAGATCACAGAAGCCAGACTTATATCCACAGGAAAACAGATAATTTTTATCTGGAGAAGAATGATCAGCCCCAAAGACAAGATAGTGACATCTATAGATCCCACAGAGACAACACAACTTTCTCCCTGGTTACTCATTGTCAGGTCCATGATTACACAAACTTTATTCACACACAGAGAGCTCACAATACTGTTTTTAATTGTCTCACATCTTGGGACAATGCAGAAAGACAAAAAATGAAAGCAAAGAAACAGAAAATAGAATAAATATAGTATGAAAAGAAAGCTTTTGTGAAAAAGTATGTATCTTCAAAAAAATGAAATTATTTCAATTGTGGGGAAAAAGAAAATAATAATGCAAAAAAGGAGAGGCAAAATCATCTAAATCACATACAAAGCAAATAGAAAAATAGCATAAGTAAGTCTTTTAAATATTAATAAACTCTCCAATCAAGACAGAGATTGGTACAATGAAAGAAGAAAAACAACATGATCCCTCTGTATAGAGAAAATGTGTTGAAGGTGAAAGGATGGAAAAGTATATTCCGTAAGCCAGTAAAAAAAGAGAAGAGAGATAATTTTACTAATATTAGAAAAATAGACTTTAAACCAAAAAAGAGTAAAGACAAACAAGAACATCATATATTAATATAATATTTACTGCAGCATGCAGATACAATTATAACATTTGCACACGTAATGAGTTAGAAATCAATTCCTGAAATAAACAATAACTTACAAATTTGTGAAAATTAACACACTCTTAGTAAATTGTTCAAAGAAGAAATCACAAAGGAAACTAGAGAATTGTTAGAAGTTAATGAAAACATAAAACACAACATACTAAAATTTATAGGACACAGGAAAATCAATATTAAGAAGCAAAT
>NW_016846231.1:3581-7113 GCF_001698545.2 Rhinopithecus bieti | reverse complement strand
ACAAATGATTTTGGAAACCTAGACACCTACATGCAAAATAAGGACGTTGGAAACTTACCCTGCACCACATACAAAATTAAGTCAAAACTCTGAAAGAACTTAAACTTAAGAGCTAAAATTTTAAAACTCTTAAAAGAAAACATAGGGACAATGCTTCATGATATTGTATTTGGCAGCAAAGTTTGGATATGACACCAAAGGCGCAAGCAAAAAAAGGAAAAACAGATAAATTAGACTACCTTAAGATAAAATGAAAAAAACTTCCATGCATCAAAGGATACAATAAGCACAGTGAAAAGGCAACCCAGAGTCAGTGAAAATATTTGAAAATCACATATCTGATAAGGAACTGATATTTAAAATGTATGGAGAACACTTAAAACTGAACAACAACAACAAAACAAATAACCTGATTCAAAAATAGGCAAACAGCTTGAATACACATTTCTCCAAAATTATACAAGTGGCTAATAAGCACGTGAATAGATGCGAGCATCAATAATCATTAGGGTAATGCAAATCAAAGCTATAAGATTATATTATCTCACACCATACTATTAGGATAGCTAGTATCACAAACAAACAAACAAAAAAGTGTTGATGAAGATGTGGAGAAAATGGAACCCTTGTGCACTGTTGATGTGAATGTAAAATGGTGCAACCACTATGGAAAACAGTATGGCGATTCCTCAAAAAATTAAAATATAATTACCCCAGGAGCCACAAATTCCACTACTGGGTATGTACTACAAATAATTGAAAGCTGGGTCTTGAAGATGTATTTGTACACCCTGTTCATAGCAGCATAATTCACAAAAGCCAAGAGGTGAAACAACTCAAGTGTCCATCAACTGAGTATTGGATAAGGACAATGTGGTCTTTACATACAATGGAATATTAATCAGTCTTTAAAGGTTATGCTATTTTGACATGGGCTACAATATGGAAGACTCTTGAGGACATTAGGCTAAGTGAAATAAATAAGTCAGTTACAAAAAGACAAATATTTTAATACCAGTTATTTGAGGTAACTAGAGTAGTCAAAATTCTAGAGAGAAAATAGAATTGTGATGGCCAAAAAGTAGTGTTGGGAGGAGAAATTAGGAGTTGATTGGCTTGTTGCTTAATGGATATAGAGTTTCAACATTGCAAGATGAATAGAGTCCTGAAGATAGATGGTGGTGATGGCTGCACAACAGTGTGAATATACTTAATAGTGTACATTAAAGTATATATAAAAGTGTATTTAAAATACACACTGAACTGTACAGTTAAAATGGTTAAGGATGTGCATTTTATGATACATGCACTTTAATGTATTTTATGAAAATTTTAATAATCATTTATTTATGTGTGTCTACTTCTGAATTATCTTTTCTCTTCCATTGATGTATTTGTTTATCCTGTCTTGATTGATGAAGCTCATAATAATTCCTGTAATCAGATATGTTAGCCCTTCAAATTTTTTCTTCTTTTCAAAATGATTTTGGCTATTCTAGGTCCTTTGGATTTATATATAAATTTTAGAACTAGTTTGCCAATTTATTTTCAAAGCCAACTTGTATTTTAATACAGATATATGGAACTATAAATCAGTGTGAGGATAATTGACATGTGAACAATATTGAATCATTTGGCCAATAAAGAAGGCATCTCTCTTCAATAACTTAAGGCTTTTTAAATTTCTCTCAGCAATGTTTTAAAGTTGCTAGTGCACACTCTTTTGCAAATTTTATGTGGCATTTACTCCTAAGTATTGAATACTTTGTGATTTTATTATAAATAATACATTTTTTCAAAGTTTGATTGCTCACTTCTAGTATAGATTAATGCAATTAATTTTTGCATTTTATCTTATATCCTAAAAACTATTCGTAGCTTTTTTTGTAGATTTCATGACATTTTCTGCAAACAAATGTAATTAATTTCTTTAATTCTAATCTGAGTTCCCTTTATTTCTTTTTATTCCCTTGTAGGATTGGATGAAACCTCCATTACAATGTTGACTAGAAGTGAGAGTGCTCATATCATCCTTGTACCCCTTTATGCTGTACTTTTTTCCCTCTGGGAATCGAATTAAACGTGTTCTAGGCCACTTTACGTGGTCCAATAACTCATATGTGCTCTTTTCACTGATTTTGCACATTGTGTATTCTCTTTTTTTATTCTAGATAGTGTCTCATTGTGGGTTTAAGTTTACTAATGTTTTATTTTTCAATGTCTATTAGCCCAACAATTCCATCCTTTGTATTACGTTTAAATCTCAGTTGTAGTTTTTATCTCTAGAAGTTTGATTTGAGCTTTTTAAAAATATTTTCCATGTCTCATCCAACATCCTAAACATCTGGATTACTGTTACAGTACATGTTCTGAAGTACTTGTCTGCTAATTCCAACATCTGTGTCAGTTGTGGTTTGGTTTAGAAACTGTTTGATTTTTATCCTCATTTATGGGTTGTATTTTCCTGCTTCTTTTCATGTCTTGTAATTTTTTGAATAGATCCAAGCATTGCAAATTTTACTTGGTTAGGTCCTGCATATTTTTGTATTCCTGTAAATAACCTTGTACTTTGTTACGAGATGCATTTAAATATTTGGACATAGTTTTATCCCTTTGGGTCCTGCTTTCGAGATGAGTTAGCCAGATCCACATAGTCCAAGTCTAGTTACTCTCAATAGTGAAACACAACCTTTCTCAGTTTCCCACCCACTGTCCCATGAATGATGAAGCTTGGTATCTAAAGAAGATATTTGGTCTCTGTTTCCAGCTCCTGGCCCAGAGCTCTTAAAACTCTCGGACTTTCCTTAGAGATAAAAGTGATAGGAGCCTCTTTTGTACTAATGAGTTGATTCTTAGTGGACCCCTAGATAGCTTCAAGGTTGAGGTTAGCATAAATTTAGAATGAAGGCCAGTTGCCGGAAAGTTCAAGCCTTGATTACAAACTTGGAGCTTTAATTCCACCCCCAAACCTCCAGGAAGGGAGGGGCTGGAGATTGAGTCAATCACCAATAACTAATGATTCAGTCAATCATGCCTATGTAATGAATCTCTATAAAACACTTAAATGATGGGGATCATAGAGCTTCCAGGTTGGTAAATACACAAGGACCTGGGAGAATGGCGCACCTTTAGAAGGAATGGGAGCTCCACACTATTCCTTTCAACCCCTACCTTGCCTTATATATCTCTTCCATTTACTGTTCCTGAGTTATATTCTTTATAATAAACAGGTAATGGTCAACAAAGTACTTTCCTGATTCCTGTGGGTTATGGTAGTGAATGGTCAAATGTAAGGGGATTTTAAACCCCAAATTTGTAGTCAGTCAGACAGAAATGTGGATAGGCTAGGCACCCCATGTGTAGTTGGCATCTGAAGTGGGAGGAGTCTTGTGGGACTGAACCCTTAACCTGTGGGTTCTGGTGACCTTCAAATAGTTAGTGTCAGAATTGAATTGAACTGTAAGACACCCAGTTGGTGTCAGAGAATTGGGGAATTGGTTGCACTGAGAAAAAAAAAAAAACAAAAACAAAA
>NW_016846231.1:0-1895 GCF_001698545.2 Rhinopithecus bieti | reverse complement strand
AAAAAAAAAAAAAATGAAATGACTTGTGCATTAATCCTGTAAAAATAGCTATTTGTTTCTATATTACAGAGACAATTTAAGCAACGCTTAATATATGTGAACTTAATATACCTCAGTGCACAGCCTTCTTTGTTTGCTTTTTAGGAAATTAGATAGAAAAAGATTCTTCTTTGAAATTAAAGCTCTGAGTGAGATGTTATGCCAAGCCAAAGCAGATAGAACTGAAGAACATGCTGCCTCTTGTATGGAAGGCCTATATTATTTGGAAATGTACCTACATTTATGGTATTATGTATTTTTTCACAGAGAATGACATCTTTTAATTTTTCTCTAACAGCAAGTATAATACTTGATATGACAATTTGCTTTCAAAAAGGTTCATTTAGTAAACTCAGAAGAATCAAATTTAGTTTGTTCATTGAGAGTAAACTCTATTTCCTGTCCTGTATCACATTAGATTCCTTTCTTACATTTCACTACTGAAATACCAATGGTAAGTACATTTATTATTTATAAGAGTAAAGTCCAAAAATGTACTGAAGCATTTTCTGATTAATTTATGAGATAAAATTTCTTAAGTATAAATGTAGTATAGTGTATCCAATATCTTAAAATTATTTGGTAATCTATTATCTGAATAAGATGAATTGTATAACACTTTATCAAACAGAATAGTAGGTTAACCAGAACATTCCATGCTCCAACTGTGATGGATTGCCAAAGAAATTGGTCATATCAAGCCCTTTTAGAATATAAAAATGGGGTAATATATCTCCTTCCCTTCCCCAAATAATTAATTAGCAATTGAAAGAACAACAATGCTAATGTAATAGCTGACACTTATTCCATACTTGTAAGCACTGCACATATACCAAATAATTTATTATCCAGAATGACCCTGAGGTAGGTCCTATTATTGTCCCTGTTTTAAAGATGAAAACAAAACAAGGCACAAAATGTTACCTGCTTTTCCATGGTCACACAGTTCAGTTGCAGAGACAAGGAAAGAACCTGGATTATCTGACACCAAATTAATGAGAAAGAGTTTGAATAATCCAGGTTTTGGAGTTAGATTTACTGCTTGCTAACTGTGTGACATTGGGCAAGTCATTGAGTCTTTTGCTGTTTCTTTTCATCTTTAAAATGATGGTAATAATTAGCTTATTGTGTTTTGTTTTAAATGCAATAATATGTGTGAAGCATTTAACACAATAGCAGATCCCATGTTAAATTAACATTATCTATTTTCCCAAATTAATACTGGACCACAACAGTGTTTCTATTTTCTTATTTTATTTTCTGTTTGGTCATATATATTTTAATATAAAATTGCATTCTTAATGCATAGAAGCAGGAATGATGAAAGAAAAAAAATAAATGAGCAAGTAAAATTGACACTGTGACCTTATATTTCTCTTAGTACTATGGTACCCAGGCTATGTATCCATTAAGCAAATAGTTTAGCTGATCCATTTTGCAGTAGCTCATATATTTAACTTTTATAGAGCTATTAATGAACTGTAAGGATAAAATTTGCATTCAGACACCTGAGATTTTCAAATAGTTTCCAGAAATTAGATCAAAGACACCAGGGAACAATATATAAAAATGCTTCCAAGCTCTTAAAGGTCTTGAGCACAAACTAAGTTTAACTTGGAAATTTCATCAGGAAAGAAAAGTCTTTGCAATTGTATTTATTGGTACTGTGTAGTAAAAGACTGTGTGTGTGTGTGTGTGTATGTGTGTGTGTGTGTGTGTGTGAGAGAGAGAGAGAGAGAAAGAAATTAGTAAAAAGGATGAGAGAAGAGGAAAAGTATGCATGTCGACAGAAATAAAGTAGAAATGTTACAAAATCAAGGTTAACAGATAATCTTTTCTTTTTTTTTTTGTTTTTT
>NW_016846230.1:0-926 GCF_001698545.2 Rhinopithecus bieti | reverse complement strand
CAGAAATTCTCAGAAAAAAAAAAACAGATTTTCTCTGTTTCAAATCAAAATTGATCCATGTTCCCTTCTAGTTTATACTTTCTTGAAAAAACCGAATTATTCTGTGATTTTTTTGTTGTGCTAAGAGGAAAACATATTCTGACTCTCCTTAAAATACCATCAATCTTATATACATTTTGAAATTTTTTGTATGTGTGCATGTAAGTAGTTTTAACTTGATCATACTTACGAAGATTTTCTATTAGTTACACATTGGTTTGCAGATACAGATATGAAAAGTTTAGAATTAAGACCCAAAATAAAAATGACTTACTATACTGTTATAATAAATATATTTAAGCAATTTGTATGCAGTTAATCTTGATGGCCTTATATAACATTATTTTATATAATTTATTTAAATTCAAATGATGAATTCATATTTTGGAAAGATAATATGGTTAGTAAATCATTGGTTAAATAAGTAGAAAGGATTAATGCTCAATATTAATTAAATCTAAACAACTTTTAAAAGCCCTAATCCTTTTTTTTGAGACAGAGTCTTGCTCTTGTCACCCAGGCTAGAATGCAGTGGTGTGATCTCAGCTAAGTGCAACCTCCACCTCCCTGGTTCAAGCAATTCTCGTGCCTCAGCCTCCAGAGCAGCTGGGATTATAGGCACCTGCCACCATGCCTGGCTAATTTTTGTATTTTTAGTAGACACAGGATTTCACCATATTGCCCAGGCTGATCTCAAACTCCTGACCTCAAGTGATCCGCCTGCATCAGCCTTCCAAAGTGCTGAGATTACAGGCTTGGCACCCAAGCTCCTAATCTCATCCTTTATAAAATGAAAATCACCTTATTGCTTTCATCAAAATTGTGTGATCATTGTGATTTTGTGCATCTTTAATCTGTTAATATTGATCTAATATTAATTAGATAAA
>NW_016846229.1:0-2260 GCF_001698545.2 Rhinopithecus bieti | reverse complement strand
CAATGGGCGTCTTCCTAGATGCCGGCATTACCGCTAGACCAAGGAGCCCTCTGGTGACCCTGTCCGGGCATAACAGAAGGCTCGTACTCTTGTCTTCTGGTCACTTCTCACTATGTCACCTCAGTTCCTATCTCTGTATGGCCTAGTTTTTCCTAGGTTATGACTGTAGAGCGAGGATTAATATTGGAATAAACAGTAATTGCTGGCCGGGCGCGGTGGCTCAAGCCTGTAATCCCAGCACTTTGGGAGGCCGAGACGGGCGGATCACGAGGTCAGGAGATCGAGACCATCCTGGCTAACATGGTGAAACCCCGTCTCTACTAAAATACAAAACTAGCCGGGTGAAGTGGCGGGCGCCTGTAGTCCCAGCTACTCGGGAGGCTGAGGCAGGAGAATGGCATAAAACCCGGGAGGCGGAGCTTGCAGTGAGCTGAGATCCGGCCACTGCACTCCAGCCCCGGCGACAGAATGACACTCTGCCTCAAAAAAAAAAAAAAAAACAGTAATTCCTACAAACTAATGATTAATTATATTCATATATAATCATATCTATGATCTATATCTAGTATAACTTCTTACTTTATATATTTTATTGTACTGGAACAGCTCGTGCCCTCGGTCTCTTGCCTCAGCACCTGGGTCTTTTGCCTCAGCACAAAAAAATGAAAAAATATTCCAAGTTCAAGGATTGGAAGACTCAATATTGTCAAAATGTCAATACTAAAAGCAATCTACAGATTCAATGCAATCTCTATCAAAATACCAATGACATTATTTGCAAACATAGAAAACCAATCTTAAAATTTATATGGAATCACAAAGACCCAGAAGAGCCAAAATTTTCCTGAGCAAAAGAACAAAACTGAAAGAATCACATTATTTGACTTCAAATCATACTACAGAGCTATGGGAACAAAACAGCATGATACTGGCATAAAACAGACGCATAGACCAACTGAACAGAATAGAGAACCCAGAAACAAATCCATACACCTACAGTGAACTCATTTTGACGAAGGTGTCAAGAACATATACTGGGAAAAGAGAGTCTCTATAATAAATGATGCTGGGAAAACTGAAAGAAGAATGAAACTAGACCATTATCTCTTGTCATACACAAAAGTGAAATCAAAATGGATTAAGGACTTAAATCTACGATCTCAGCCTATGAAACTATTAAGGAAATCATCAAGGGAACTCTCCAGGCCATTGGTCTGGGCAAAAAATTCTTGAATAATGCCCTACAAGCACAGGCAACCAAAACCAAAATGGACCAATCAGATCACATCAAGTTAAAAGCTTCTGCTCAGCAAAGGCAACAATCAACAAAGTGAAGAGACAACCCACAGAATGAGAGGAAATATATGCAACTACCCATCTGATTAATAACCAGAATACATAAGGAGCTCAAAGAATCCTTTAGGGAAAAAAAAACTAATAATCCAATTTAAAACTGGGAAAAGATTTGAACAGACATTTCTCAAAAGAAGACATACAAATGGCAAACAGGCATATGAAAATGTGCTCAACATCACTGATTATCACACAAATGCAAATCAAAACTACAATGAGATGTCATCTCATCCCCAGCTCATTGGCTTTTTTCCAAAAGACAAGCAATAACAAACGCTAGGCAAGGATGTGGAGAAACGGGAACCCTTATACACTGTTGGTGGGGATGTAGATTAGTAAAATCATCATGAAGAACAGTTTGGAGTTTCCCCAAAATACTAAAATAGAGCTACCATACAATCCAACAATCCCATTGCTGGGAATATACCCAAAAGCAAGGAAATCAGTATATCAAAAGATATCTGCCCTCCCATGTTTGTTGCAGCACTGTTCACAATATCCAAAATTTGGAAGCAACCCAAGTGTCCATCAGCAGATACATGGATAAAGAAAATGTGGTATGTATTTCCGGGCGTCACGTAACGGAGTGGCCAACGTCCTGCAGAGCAACATGCCCAAGTTTTATTGTGACTACTGCGATACATACCTCACCCATGACTCTCCATCTGTGAGAAAGACACACTGCAGTGGAAGGAAACACAAAGAGAATGTGAAAGACTATTATCAGAAATGGATGGAAGAGCAGGCTCAGAGCCTGATTGACAAAACAACGGCTGCATTTCAACAAGGAAAGATACCTCCTACTCCATTCTCTGCTCCTCCTCCTGCAGGGGCGATGATACCACCTCCCCCCAGCCTTCCGGGTCCTCCTCGCCCTGGTATGATGCCAGCACCCTATATGGGGGGC
>NW_016846228.1:5725-6956 GCF_001698545.2 Rhinopithecus bieti | reverse complement strand
AAAAGAGACCATGATGATTTATGGGGAAATTGACACTAAAAATGCCTTGGATGAAATAAAGTGACCCAGGCATCAGGATTTAGGGGCTTACATGGGATAACACTGTTCTACTCCATAGCACCTCACCTTTCTAATTAGTGTCTAACTAGAGGCATTTTAATCAGATAAGTGCATTTACGAACATTGCAGTTTTTCCCAAAGTTTAACCATCGGTTTCTCTGAAAGGACTTCTAAAACCTAGAAACTCACCTCTTGTTAATGGTACTGCTCTTCCTCTTAAGGATTCTGCCCAGGAGTTCAGCACCAGCCTGGGCAACATACATAGAACTTTGTAAAGTGGAATAATGCTATTCTAATAAGTTATTCAGCAAGAATTTACTGAGCAGTTACCCTGGGTCAGGCCTCCTTGCAAGGTTCCGGGGACACAGACATGAGGGAATTCTCACCCTTGAGGCAATCACAGTCAGCTAGGGAAGAAAAGAAGTAAACAGATCATTATAAAACCCTGAGATAAGTGCTACTGTGAAGGTATGCAACTCTGTCCCCTGAGTGCTTTGGAAGTGTGAGAGCTTGGGATGTTGTAGCAGGATGTTGGTAGCTCTATCAGATCAGGAGACTTGTCCACCTTAAACTTGAGATCAGCCTAAAGTCAAACACTTGACTTTTAAAAGATTTGATTTTAGCAGAATCAACTTTTTATTATGCAAACTCAAAAGATGTACTCTGTAGAGGTTTACTGAGCCTTTTTTCCCTTTAAAATAACTAACTATATGTTTTGACATGCTTCAGGGGACATTTTTTATAAAGTAGCACAAATAGGACAATACTGGAATAAATCAGTATGCTGTGAAGCCTGAATGAGGAATACACAAGCGACTGCACTTTCAAAAATACAAATAAAAGTAACATGCTAAAAATCATAAACTACAAAGAGGCGGCATGGCTTGCAGAGACAAGCATTGACTTGTAAACAGGAAAACAAAGATCCCTGCTGGCTATTCTGCTGAGTGACCCCAGGAGGTCCCTGTTCCTCTTGGGACCTCAGTTTCCTGGTTGGTGGAATGGGTATTGGATGAGAATCTCAATCTGAAGATCTGCATTCCTTTTCAAGTCGCAAAATCCTAGACTTCTACGATAATGCTGCATCCTTCTGAGGTTCCGAACAACAATATTCATTAGGGGCCCCTTTTGCTTCCTTCCTTGCATGTGTCCAGGCAGTGTCTCCTGAGAG
>NW_016846228.1:0-2545 GCF_001698545.2 Rhinopithecus bieti | reverse complement strand
GTGAAACTGCTTCATAAAAAAAAGGAAAAAGGTCTCTGTGACTTCAAGGCCCTTGTTCTCTATACTATTAGGAAGTCCAGCAAGTGAAGAAAGTACATGTAAATTTCGCTAAAGGATCACAACTTATCCTACGGAAGGGCTTTGAGCATGTCGGCTGTGGCTCCTGTGCAGCCAGCCAGATCTGCCTAAGCAGCTCTGGGAGTAGGGCCACACAGGTCTCTCTCACAAGGAGGATTACACGTTCCTTCAGCCCCTATTAGCTCAGTCAAAAAATGGTAAGAAGAATGCGGAGGGTGGCTTTGAAACACTCACAGCCTTCCGTGGATAAACCATGGAGACATTACACTAAGTTGATAGAAGCCAGACACAAAAGACCATATTATTGTATGATTCCATTTATATGAAATATCAGAATAGGCAAATTCATAGGGACAGAAAGCAGATTCGCGGTTGGTAGGTGATGGGGGAAAGACTTCAGCACCATCCCCTTCCCTCTCAGTCTCAGTGAAGTGGAAGGAAGGAGTAGCCCCAGGTAGGGAAAAGAGGGGAAAATCTGAAGATGACAGATTTCTATGTCTCCCAGTTTAACTACCTTCCCCTTTGCTCCCGCCTATGAATGCCACTGCCTGCAGGTTCTTAGGGAATAAAACCGGGACTTCAGTCTGGAAGTGTGCTTTCAGGACAAAGACCCATGCATACTAGACAGGGTGACAGTCCTAAGGTGGCCCCCAATACATAGGGGCAGTGGAAAGGACCTTGCGATGGGTGCCAGAAGGACTAACGTCAAGGCCAGCTCTACCACGTCTGAGGTGTATGACTGTGGGCAAGTTTCTTAATTACAATTTCTGCGACTGCACAGCAACTAGCATAATCCTTTCCCATTATGCACTGCTGGATCATTGCAAAGGTTAAATGAGGGCCAGGCGCAGTGGCTTACGCCTGTAATCCCGGAACTGTGGGAGACCGAGATGGGTGGATTGCTGAAGCCCAGGAGTTCGAGACCAGCCTGGGCAACGTGGCAAAATCCTGTCTCTACAAATAATAATAATAGTAATAATAATAATAATAATCATAATCCAGGAGTGGTGAAATGCACCTGTAGTCCCAGCTACTCAGGAAACTGAGGTGAGAGGATCACTTGAGCCTGGGAGGACAGGGCTGCAGTGAGCCATGCTCATGCCACTATACTCCAGCCTGGGCAACAGAGTAAGACCCTGTTTCAAAAATAAATAAATAAATAAGGAGACATATGTGAAAGCATTTCCGAAGTCTAAAGCTCCACATACACATAAGTGATTATAAGAAATTTAACAAAGGGTAGTCACGTAATTGACATTGTCCTTTGGAGGAGAGAAAATTGGTGCTATCCTACCCCCTTGGTGGACAGGTTCCCTTGTCCTTAAAGCACATTTCCAGAGCAGAAGGAAGCCTTCATCTAAGTCCAAGTGCTACATTTTTGATATGAGAGCTAGTTTGAGATTTAAATGAACCCTGTCTCTCAAGACACAGCTTTGCATCTATTTTGCATTCAGATTTATTTATCTAGAGACAAAATTGTGCATTCTTTAATTCTACTCACAGCATATGCAAGCAGACCAAATGAGGTGCTGATCCAGCAAAACGGCAAGTAGCCTTTTGCTTCCCTGAAATTGCTAATTTTACAAATGGCAGAGTGGTGAAACGTGGCACGGAATATCTATTTTACTAGAATCTGGCAAAACGGGCACATATGGTCTTGTCAAGAATGAATCAAACACAGTTTGGGGATTATAATTAAGTAGTTGAAATTCCAAAAGGAAGAAGTTAACATGAACAAAGTGAGATTTAGATTGCTTTCGGTTAGTATTCTCTCAGGCTCCTTTCTTAGCACATTATCAGGAGCATAGCTACTTTGACTTCTTGTCCTGAAAAATGTTTAATTGTGAAATATCAAACATTTTCACCCCAAGTCTAATTGTACTTGATTTGACATCTGTACACCATGCTCAGGGTACCAAATATTATTAAATGTAATAAGTCCAGGCATAGAAGTCAAGCCAAATGTTCCTATGTAAGTATTTAGGTTGACACCTTCTGTCGACAAAGCTGAACTTCTGACCAATTTTGTAGCAAGCCAGTAAAGATACAGGAGGAAGATGGGAACCATTACAGAAGAAAACACACTCTCCTCATCTCTCTCTCTTTCAGTACTGTTTCTACCTGAAATCAGGGACATATTCCATTCTGGTCGATAATCCCAGCATCTAGCACAGGGGCTGGCATGTAAAAAGAGTTGATTTGGGCCGGGCGCATTCCGGTACTTTGAGAGGCCGAGATGGGTGGATCACCTGAGGTCAGGAGTTTGAGACCAGCCTGACCAACATGGTGAAACCCCGTCTCTACTAAAATACAAAATTAGCCAGGCGTGGTGGTGGGTGCCTTTAATGCCAGCTACTCAGGAGGCTGAAGCAGGAAAATTGCCTGAACTCGGGAGGCGGACATTGTGGTGAGCTGAGATTATGCCACTGCACTGCAGCCTGGGTGACAGAGCAAGACTCCATCAAAA
>NW_016846227.1:0-754 GCF_001698545.2 Rhinopithecus bieti | reverse complement strand
AAAAAAAAAAAAAAAAAAAAAAAAAAAGAAAAGAATATAGGCGTTAATGTTGTCAGATAGAATTTTTCATGCAAAATAACTATAAGGGACCTTAAGATCGTTTAGTCAAATGTATAGAGGTGTGCTTATTGTATAGAGGGTATGCTTCTCAAACTTTAATGTGTATATAAATTGTGGTATTTTGTTAAAATGCAGATTCTGATTCGTTGGGTCTGGGGTATAGTGGTATCCTATATGGGGGTATAGTATGCCTGATATTTTGTATTTCTAGCAAGCTCCCAAGTAATTGCCAATTCTGCTGGTTTATGGACCACACTTTGAATAGCAAGGGTATAGAGGAGGGCATTTGGTCTAAGTGAAAAATTGTTTATTTACCTAGGTTAAATGACAAGACCAAAGTGATACTACCTCTTTGTGCCCTTTTTACCAAACTAGAAATTTTCCCATGTAAATTACCAATAAAGGAATTCGTTTTCATAGGGAAGTATCTAGGGAAAACAAATGTGTAACTTCATTTTGGAATGATAGAAATTTAACTCCCTTCAAAGTATTCTGATAGAGTGGTATTAGCCTCTACTTTCCTTTTTTTTTTTTTTTTTTTTTTTTGAGACGGAGTTTTGCTCTTGTTGCCCAGGCTGGAGTGCGATGGCGCGATCTCGGCTCACCACAACCTCCGCCTCCCGGGTTCAAGCAATTTGCCTGCCTCAGCCTCCTAAGTAGTTGGGATTACAGGCATGCGTCACCACACCTGGCT
>NW_016846226.1:0-2955 GCF_001698545.2 Rhinopithecus bieti | reverse complement strand
TGTGTGTTTAACTTGTTTAAGTTTCTTGTAGATTCTGGATATTAGCCAGATGAATAGATTGTAAAAATTTTCTCCCATGCTGTAGGATGCCTGTTCACTCTGATGATAGTTTCCTTTGCTGTGCAGAAACATTTTAGTTTAATTAGATCCTATTTGTCAATTTTGACTTTTGTTGCCATTGCTTTTGATGGTTTAGTCATAAAGTATCTGTCCATGACTATGTCCTGAATGGCATTGCCTAGGTGTTCTTCTAGGGTTTTTTATGGCTTTAGGTCTTATGTTTAAATCTTTAACCCATCTTAAGTTAATTTTTGTATAGGGTGTAAGGAAGGGGTCCAGTTTCAGTTTTCTGCATATGGCTAGCCAGTTTTCCCAACACCATTTATTAAATAGGGAATCCTTTCCTCATTGCTCATTTTTATCAGGTTTGTCAAAGATCAGATGGTTGCACATGTATGGTGTAATTTCCAAGGCCTCTGTTCTGTTCCATTGGTCTGTATGCCTGTTTTGTTACCAATACCACTCTGTTTTCGTTACTTTAGCCTTGGAGGACAGTTTGAAGTCAGGTGGCATGATGCCTCCCAATTTGTTCCTTATGCTTATGATTGTCTTGGCTATAGAAACTCTCTTTTAGTTCCATATGAAATTTAAATTTGTTTCTTTTCTAATTCTGTGAAGAAATTCAGGGTAGCTTGATGGGAATAGCATTGAATCTATAAATTACTTTGGGCAGTATGGCCATTTTCACCATATTGATTCTTCCTATCCATGAGCATGGAATATTTTCTATTTGTTTGTGTCCTCTCTTATTTCCTTGAACAGTGGTTTATAGTTCACCTTGAAGAGGTCCTTCACATCCCTTGTAAGTTGTATTCCTGAGTATTTTATTGTCTTTGTAGCAATTGTTAATGGGAGGAGATTATTAGTGTTGGGGCCAGAGAGCAGGTGATTCTTGCATTCTCTAGTCACATGCAATGAAAAGAAATCACTGCCTCTGTGGATTACGATGCAAAGGGCAGGTCCAATAAGTGGCAACAATCCCATTAGCTCCCTGCTCCCACCCTTTTGGGAATTGCTAGATCTTGGAAATGGGAGTTCCACTTCTCTGTCTGGGTCATGAAGATGTTTCAAGTGGCCAAACTGAGATATTTCAGCCACTGGTCCTGATCAAGATTCTGAATTATAGAGATGATCTGGCTCCCAAGAATTACCAAGCATTTGAGAAACGTATGAGATGAAACAGATTCACAATGAGCAAGGAGGAGCACCATGCTAGTTAGAAGTCTGGCTACACTAGGAAAAGTAATAAAAGGTGGTTCCACTCAGAGCCATCTGCCATCAGCCACATAACTTGTTACTTCTTAGAGATTTGACTTCTCAGGCACTGTATCAGACATACTGACTCAGAAGCCTTAGGGATGAGGTCTGTTAATCTATGTTTTAAGAAGCAACTAGGGATGGTGAATAACCTATAGATGTCATGCTTGTGAAATAATTCTCCACTTTTTTCTGCCATGTGCATTTATCCTATGATTTCAAGAAAACAAAACAAAACAAAACAAAACAACAAATGAACTGGAGCAATTCAGTCCTTCCCAATGCAGGAAATAGCTCAACTCTTCCAAATCAAGACACAAAATCTGAATACAGGAATTCCTGGGTTTTCTGATATTATTCTGAGAAATAAAATCACAATCATTAGCTTCTATGCAATACTCAATTTAATGAGTGCTATGACACTTCTCAGTTTAACTGAGGTGACAAGGCTTACTTGTATTTTTACTGAATAATGGAAAACTTCACACAGTATGGTTTCAGCAAAAGTTTTGTGTTTCATCGTATAGTGTCTATGGCACTATTTCTGAAATAATAAACCCACAAGTAAGAAAGATAAGAGATTTTGCAATTTGTTGGTTGATACCATAGAACATGAAGTGTAGTGTGACAAACCAAAACATGAAATGTAGTGTTAAAAACCAATCTTATAGAAATCTCACTTACAATTAAGGGATTTATCAGCCTTGGACCTCCATATAACTAAGCCATAATAATCTGAAACAGTGAATTATGGATATTACTGTGCAGAAATACAGTTCAAATGGACATCTGTCCCAGGTTCCTGCCACCGAGAAATAAACACCCAACACATTGCTTTAAATAAATCTTAACCACTTAACCATAACAAAGACTTTCCTCTAATAGTAATAAGAATAAAGAGAAGAGACCATGACTCAGTATATACATCTTGAGAAACATTATGGATACTACATTGTGTTAGGATACTGTTAAGATACAGTTTTCTGTTTACACAGTTAGAGATGACCAAATACTTAAAGAAATTCATAAGTGCTACTGCTGTTGAGAGACACAGGTTTTATATTTGACTCCAACTGATTTGGTTTGGCCGTGTGTCCCCACACAAATTTCATGTTGCATTGTAATCCCCAGTGTTGGAGGTGAGGCCTGGTGGGAGATGACTGGATCATAGGGGTGGTTTCTAATGGTTTAGCACTAATCCCCTAGTGCTGTCTCATGATGGATTTCTCATGAGATTGAGTTGTTTAAAAGTGTGTGGCATCCCTCATTCTCTCTTCCTCCTGCTCTGGACATGTAAAATGAGCCTGCCTCCCCACTTGTTTTCCACCAAGAGAGTAAGTTTTCTGAACCCTCCCCTGCCATACTTCCAGTATGGCCTGCAGAAATGTGAGCCAATTAAATCCCTTTTCTTTATAAATCACCTAGCCTCAGTAGTGTGAGAATAGACTAATACATGAACAAAATTGTATTTGTTATAGCTAATCAAAAATAAGGTAAGAAAATCACAATTAATTTTAAATTTTAAAATTTGTTGTTAAATTGAATATTTCAACATCCAATTCTTAAGTTCACCATTGTTCTTAAGGGTTTTAATGGAGCAAGCCTTCTCTGAGTGAGTGATATCCACTGAAATATGGA
>NW_016846225.1:0-2137 GCF_001698545.2 Rhinopithecus bieti | reverse complement strand
ACTTAAAAAAATTTTCAGTGAAGGTGAGATTATTCTGGCTTTAAAAATTCATAGGTATTAAAGAATGAATAAATAACTACTGGGAAGCACTTATTCTTATCCTAAAGGAATTTATTTTATTAATAAAATGACAGAATGGAGATTGGCAGTAACTATCCACTGTAACTTATGTAATTTCTTTCATTCTTGTTATATAAAAAATAAACTCACAAGTGAAGTTATACATGAAGAAGCCAGACTTAATGGGAAAAAAGGAACATTCTAGATCATGTGAGAAATAAAGTGAAATTACAGTTTTCATCCTAGCACAGAAATATGAAAGCTGAATAAAAAGTCAATTATAGGTGAAAGAAAGAACATTAAAGAAATTGCTGTGCATTCCACAGGATCATCAGCGTTTTATGTCAAGTTTCAGAGCTTCTTTTAAGCTGAGAAATATGTCCATATTACCTTAAATGAATATGATAAGTATAAAAGAATTTGAAAGAAAAGAAAGAGAGCACTTTTAGTTTTGGATACCTAAACATGTAGGTATCCAATTTAATATTTTAATCTAAAATTTGACAATCTTAACAATAGAAGATTCTTCTCACTCTAATCTTTTATTTTTCTCCATTAAGTCTGGATAGACTTATGTATTTGTCAGTTCTCACTCTGTCATAAAGGTACTAGAAAAGACTGGGTAATTTTTTTTTTTTTTTTTTTGAGATGGAATTTCACTCTTGTTGCCCAGGCTAGACTGCAATGGCGTGATCTCAGCTCACTGCAACCTCTGCCTCACAGGTTCAAGCAACTCTCCTGCCCCAGCCTCCCGAGTAGCTGGGATTACAGGCATGCGCCACCATGCCTCGGTAATTTTGTATTTTAGTAGAGACAGGGTTTCTCTATGTTGGTCAGGCTGGTCTCGAACTCCCGACCTCAAGTGATCTGCCTGTCTTGGTCGGAGTGCTGGGATTACAGACATGAGCCACCGCCCCTGGCTGAGAGTGAATAATTTATAAAGGACAGATGTTTACTTGACTTACAGTTACGCATGGCTGGGGAGGCCTCAGGAAACTTAAAATCATGGCAGAAGGGATAGGAGAAGAAAGTACCTTCTTCACCAGGTGGCAAGAAAAGAGAGAGAGCAGGAGAAACTGCCACTAAGAAAACCATCAGATCTCTAAGAGCTCACTCACTATCATGAGAACAACATGGGGAAACCGCTCCTGTGATCCAATCACCTCCCCCCAGGTCCCTCTCTCAACACCTGGAGATTACAATTCAAGATGAGATTTGGGTGGGGACACAAAGCCAAATCATATCAACTTACATTTCATCTGTCTACAAGGAATGTGTTTTTTACAAACCAGTGTACTAAATGCACAATGGCTGATATAAATTATTATAACACTGATTGAATAAATGAATATAATGCTGGTATACAACCTACAATTTGCCATATATTGTGTTATATAATAGCAGTTCCATTTTGTGAAAAGGAAAAGTAAGACTTAGAAAGGTTAAATGCATTACTTGGAAAGATTAAATGCATCTTAGTCAATAAGGTCATTTTTTGAGCATAGACATATCCAAATCTAAACTTGGACCCATCGTCTCCACAGACAGTTTATGTATTGGCATCTCACAATTATCATTAACTCAATAACATCATACCCTAAACTGTACTAATTATTCCCATCCCAATTTCCTCTTTTTTCTATGTTCCCTATCAGTTAAAATATCTGTTGTAGGTGCTGGAGAGGATGTGGAGAAATAGGAGCACTTGTACACTGTTGGTGGGACTGTAAACTAGTTCAACCATTGTGGAAGACAGTGTGGCAATTCCTCAAGGATCTAAAACTAGAAATACCATTTGACCCAGCCATCCAATTGCCGGGTATATACCCAAAGGATTATAAATCATGCTGCTATAAAGACACATGCACACGTATGTTTGTTGAGGCACTATTCACAATAGCAAAGACTTGGAACTAACCCAAATATCCATCAATGATAGACTGGATTAAGAAAATGTGGAACTCGACTGCTCTGGGGATTCGTGCGCGGTAAGAAGCTGCGCCGCAGCGCGGTGAGGTACCTCTGATGAAATTATGACCAGGTGGGCCCGAGTTAGTACCACGTGTAACAAGAGACC
>NW_016846224.1:0-2959 GCF_001698545.2 Rhinopithecus bieti | reverse complement strand
TTTTTCTAACCTTCTCTTTAACAAAAATTATAAAAGATTAAAAAGAGTCTATACAAATCTTACCTTATGGTCAGACATTAAAAATTGGATAAATGTGTCTACAAGGTTTTATTAAAATTAAGTTTACCATTAATAACACACTAATATAAAGGTGAAATTTAGCTTATCTGGTATAAAAATCATACAGGATGCATTGTCAAATATAAAATGATGTTTGGCTTTCTTTGGCCTAAAACTAATAAAATAGGTGCTCAAGGAAATTTCTCAGTAAGAAGGCACCAAGGACTATAAAGTCCATTGCTGATGTCCGCACATTTAAAACAAAAGATTAATGTCTTAGAAATTATATAGTTGGTTTATCTTCTACTTTTCTTTCCCTCAAAACTAAAAGTCTTTTAGCACTTGTACCACCCCTAGAATTTCCAGTAAACCAGCACCAGCCTAAGGATCATGTTCTCATCAAAGGGTGGGAAAGAAGGGAAACTTGAGCCAGCCTGGGAAGGACCCTGTCTTGTGCTGCTAACCACCAAGACTGCTGTTCCTACAGGGGAAACGGGACGGATTCATCACACCCAAGTCAAGAAAGTGCCGCCCCCTCCAGAGTCATGGGCCATAGTTCCAGGGGAAAAGCCTACCAAACTAAAGCTAAGAAAAATTTAACTCTCTTTCATCTATTTTATTACTCCTTCTTCTTTCCTCACTCTGTTGCTGACCATCTAACTATTAACATAACCAAGTCAATTTCACTGCAAACTATTGCATTTGATGCTTGCCTTGTCATACCCTGTGGGGACTTGCCAAGTCAAAGACAGCTCTCTACTTCAGAAAAGTACCTCTGTCTCTCCTGACTCTCCTCAGACTGGGCATTCGTGAATTGGGACCATTTAATCTGGGGAGATTTTGATAAAGACCCCAGTGTCAACCAGGAGTCTTGCCCCCAATGTAGAGCTTTTATGCCGTAGTTGGTCCAACGTTCTGTGGACCACTAAAGAGCAAGGATGAACTGCCTCAACTGATTTTTGTAATTTCCTAAAACCATACATTCATTTTACTAGAGGGACAGCTCCCCTCCACCCCTCCGCCAACTGTCAACTAAACCAGTGCAATCCTATACAGGTTATTATCTCAAACGCTCAAAGTTCTTCCCCTTTTCTAAGCTGGGTCCCTTCTTTAAGCCGGTTTTATGGTATGAGGGGGCTGATGTTTCAGGGACATACCCTATTGGATTCTTTGAAATGTGTTTCTTTGATCCCCTGCCACCTGCACCTTCCTCTAAGTCTTCTTCCAAAACCTCTCACAATGGAACAATTGCTCCTCCTCCATCTAACGACAAGACCAAAATAGCTATCGTAGAAGTTAAAGACTTAAAACAAACTTTGGCAATTAAGACAGGATACCAAGATGCAAATGCCTAGCTGGAATGGATCAAATATTCTGTCTACACGTTAAAAGCAATTGTTATGCTTGTGCGCATGGCAGGCCAGAGGCCCAGATTATCCCCTTTCCACTAGGGTGGTCCTTCAGTAGACCGGGAGTGGGCTGCATGGTAGCTCTTTTCCAGGATTCTACAGCCTGGAGTAACAAGTTGTGCCATGCTCTCTCTCTGCTGTATCTCGAAGTCCGGCACCCTGCAGGTCAGCCCCTGAGGGCCATCCAGCTTCCGTCTCCCAACACTAAGTTCACTTTGTATCTCTCACAACAGGGAGAAAACTTAACATTCCTTGGAGACCTGAGGGGATGGAGTGAGCTTAAGAATTTTCAAGAGCTTATCAATCAGTCAGCCCTTGTTCATCCCTGAGTGGATGTGTGGTGGTATTGTGGTGGACCTTTACCGGACACTCTAGTGAATAACTGGAGTGACACTTGTGCTTTAGTCCAGTTGGCTATCCCTTTCACCTTGGCATTTAATCAACCAGAGGAAGGAAAAATAAGACATCGTAAAGCAAAAGAAGACCCTCATGGGTCTTTCGACTCTCATGTCTATTTAAATGCAATTGGAGTCCCATGGGGAATACCAGATCAATTTAAAACCTGAAATCAAATAGCTGCAGGATTTCAGTCATTATTTTGGTGGGTGACAATTAATAAAAATGTATATTGGATAAACGACATCTACTACAACAACAGCGATTTATTAACTACACTAGAGATGCTGTTAAAGGAATAGCTGAGTAATTAGGGGCTACTAGCCAGATAGCTTGGGAAAATAGGATAGACTTAGAAATGATATTAGCAGAAAGGAGTTTGCATTATGATTAAAACTCAATGTTGTACTTTTATCCCAAACTACACTGCCCTGATTGAAGTATAACAAAGGCATTGTAAGGTCTGACTGCTCTGTCCAATAAGTTAGCCAACAACTCAGGGGAAAATGACCCCTTTACAGGATGGCTAGAAAAGTGGATTGGTAGATGAAAAAGAATAATAGCCTCAATTCTTACTTCCCTCACAGCCATAATGGGTGTACTTATTCTTGTCACGTGCTGTGTACACCATACATCCGTGGGTTGGTGCAGAGGCTCATAAAAATGGCACTTATTAAAACCTCCCTTAACTATCCTCCACCTTATCCAGAGAAGCTTCTTCTTTTGGAAAATCAAGCAGAACAACTAAGCGAAGACATGTTAAGGAAGTTTGAAGAGAAAGCACTGTAAAGAAATGCAAGAAGAGAAATTATTAGATATGAGTTCTAAATTTCTCTTCAAAGAATCAGTATGTCAGTATGTTCAATCCTTTGCCTTCTACTTTTAAACTTCCTCGTAAAGCAACCTTTTTCAATTACCTACTCCACCCTGACTCATTCCAATTACCTGCTCATTCTCCACCCTGATTCATTCCAATTTCCTGCTCTGCTATAACCAGTTTTCCTGCCAAACCACTCACCCCATCATTCTCTTTATTTTATTTTATTTTATTTTTTTATACTTTAAGTTCTAGGGTACATGTGCATAACGTGCAG
>NW_016846223.1:0-926 GCF_001698545.2 Rhinopithecus bieti | reverse complement strand
TATTATCTTTCCTCTTCTCCTTTTTTTCTGGCTTTAGCCATAAAAAGTGTATTAAACACATATGTACAAACCAAGTACTAGGAAACTCGTGGATCCACGTTTCTGTACTTTGCATAATCCTTGTTAATGATCTTGCAGTAGGAAACAGAGCTTGGTAACTCAACATTCGAGATCACGCCTGAAATCCCAGCACTTTGGAGGCTAAGGCAGGTGGATCACTTGAGGCCAGGAATTCAAGACCAGCCTGGGCAACATGACGAAACCCCGTCTCTACTAAAAACACAAAAATTAGCCAGGCATGGTGGTGGGCGCCTGTAATCCCAGCTACTAGGGAGGCTGAGGGAGGAGAATCACTTGAACCTGGAGGCGGAGGTTGCAGGTGAACCGAGGTCACGCCATTGCACCCCAGCCTGGGCGACAAGCAAAACTCCGTCTCAGAAAAGAAAAAAAAAAAAAAAAGAGAGAGAGAGAATAAAGAGACTGCCCTATTGGTTTGGAATTCTAACATCATCTAATAACATTAGAGCGAGACAGGTCTGAAACAATAATACTGAAAATGAGATCTGTGGACCACTCTCCTCTGTCAATTGTTTACTTGTCTATGACAAGTTAAGTACAGAAATAGAAGCTAAGCATTGAGAGTCCAGACTTGGTGGCTCATGCCTGTAATCCCAGCACTTTGGGAGGCCAAGAAAGGAGGATGACTTGAGCCTAGGAGTTTGATGCCAGCCTAGGCAACATGATGAAACCCTGTCTCTACAAAAAACACAACAATCAGCACTCCTGTAGTCCTAGCTCCTTGGAGGGCTGAGATGGGAGGATCCCCTGAGCCTGAGAGGTTGAGGATGCAATGAGCCGTGACTGTGCCACTGCACTCCAGCCTGGGTGACAGAGTGAGACCATGTCTAAAAAAAAAAAAAAAGGCA
>NW_016846222.1:0-752 GCF_001698545.2 Rhinopithecus bieti | reverse complement strand
CAGGGCATATCTGAACAAAAGGCAGCAGACAGCTTCTGCAGACTTATACGTCCCTCCCTCACAGTTCTGAAGAGAGCAGTGGTTCTCCTAGCACAGCATTCAAGCTCTGATAATGGACAGACTTCCTCCTCAAGTGGGTCCCTGACCCCACCTGTGTAGCCTGACTGGGAGACACCTCCCAGTAGGGGCCGACAGGCACCTCATACAGGCAGGTGCTCCTCTGGGCTGAAGTTTGCAGAAGAAGGATCAGGCAGCAATATTTGCTGTTCTGCAGACTCCGCTGGTGATACCCAGGCAAACAGAGTCTGGAGTGGATCTGCAGCTGAGGGGCCTGTTAGAAGGAAAACTAACAAACAGAAAGGAATAGCATCAACATCAACAAAAAGACATCCACACCAAAACCCCATCTGTAGGTCACCAACATCAAAGACTAATGGTAGATAAAACCACAAAGATGGGGAGAAACCAGAGCAGAAAGGCTGAAAATTCCAAAACCAGAATGCCTCTTCTCCCCGAAGGAACACAACTCCTCGCCAGCAAGGGAACAAAACTGGATGGAAAATGAGTTTGAGGAGTTGACAGAAGTAGGCTTCAGAAGGTCTGTAATAACAAACTTCTCCAAGCTAAAGGAGCGTGTTCTAACTCGTCAAGCTATCCCCATCAAACTACCAATGACTTTCTTCACTGAATTGGAAAAAACTACTTTGAACTTCATATGGAACCAAGAAAGAGCCCGCATAGCCAACACAATC
>NW_016846221.1:0-755 GCF_001698545.2 Rhinopithecus bieti | reverse complement strand
TTGCCCATTCAGTATGATATTGGCTGTGAGTTTCTCATAAATACTCTTATTATTTTGAGATACATTCCATCTATACCTAGTCTATTGATAGTTTTTAGCATGAAGCACTGTTGAATTTTCTTGAAGGCCTTTTTTGCATCTATTGGGATAATCATGTGGTTTTTGTCACTGGTTCTGTTTATGTGATGGATTATATTGATTGATTTGTGTATGTTGAACCGGCCTTGCATCCCAGGGATGAAGCTAAGTTGATCGTGATGGATAAGTTTTTTGATGTGCTGCTGGATTTGGTTTGCCAGTGTTTTACTGAGGATTTTTGCCTTGATGTTCATCAGGGATATTGGTCTAAGATTCTCTTTTTTTGTTGTGTCTCTTCTGGGCTTTGGTATCAGGATGATGCTGGCCTCATAAAACGAGTAAGGGAGGATTCCCTCTTTTTCTATTGATTTGAATAGTTTCAGAAGGAATGGTACCAGCTCCTCTTTGTACCTCTGGTAGAATTCAACTGTGAATCTGCCTGGTCCTGGACTTTTTTTGGTTGGTAAGCTATTAATTATTGCCTCAATTTCAGACTTTGTTATTGCTCTATTCAAAGATTCAACGTCTTCCTGGTTTAATATTGGGAGAGTGTATGTGTCCAGAAATGTATCCATTGCTTCTAGGTTTTCTAGTTGATTTGCATAGAGGTGTTTATATTATTATCTGATGGTAGTTTGTATTTCTGTGAGATCGGTGGTGCTATCCCCTTTATCATT
>NW_016846220.1:0-755 GCF_001698545.2 Rhinopithecus bieti | reverse complement strand
CATTCTCCTGCCTCAGCCTCCGAGTAGCTGGGACTACAGGCGCCCGCCACTGTGCCCGGCTAATTTTTTGTATTTTTAGTAGAGACGGAGTTTCACTGTGTTAGCCAGGAAGGTCTCGATCTCCTGACCTCGTGATCCGCCCGCCTCGGCCTCACCACACTTTTCTTATACATTCATAAATCAGAAGTCAGAACCTATGGGTTTTCAAACATTCTTGGAAGGTCATGTAAGTATTACAGTGAATATCAGTTACTATTGTTATCAATTTTGAGCTCATAATATGGAATTCAGAATATTTTTGTAGGGTTTTGCCATGTTGGCCAGGCTGGTCTTGAACTCCTGACCTCAAGTGATCTGCCTGCCACGTCCCCCCAAAGCTCTAGGATTACAGGCATGAGCCACCATGCCTGGCTTCAATCTGACATAGTTTCCATTTTTTACTTTTTTACTTAACCATTCTGACACCTTTGGATATTTAAAATATTCCACAATTCACCAAATAGAAAATGTTCAAAAGAATATCTTAAAACTTTAAAACACCTTATGAGAATACCTTAAAACCTTGACTTTTAAAATTTTCCTTAGGATAGATTTCTAGAATTACTAAGTCAAAGAGTTTAGACTTTTTTTTTTTTTGGCGATGGAGTCTCACTGTGTTGCCCAGGCTGGAGTGCAATGCCTCAATCTAGGCTCACCGCAACCTCCGTCTCCCGGGTTCAAGCGATTCTCCTGTCTCAGCCTCCTGAGTATCTGGG
>NW_016846219.1:0-755 GCF_001698545.2 Rhinopithecus bieti | reverse complement strand
ATTAAAATTCCAGCAGAAAAGTGGACAAAGGACCAAAACAGATTTTTTAAAAAATATTTTTTAATTTAAATTTTTATTTCAATAGTTTTTGGGGTACAGGTGGTTTTGGGTAACATGGATAAGTTCTTTAGTGGTGATTTTTGAGACTGTAGCATACCCATCACCCAAGCATTGCACAATGTACCCAATATGCAGTCTTTTAACCTCCACCCCCCATTCGACCTTCACCCCCAGTCCTGAAAGTTCATTGTATCATTCTTACGAAAATATGGAACTCTTCACAAATTTGCATGTCATCCTTATACAGGAGTCATGGTAATTTTCTCTGTATTGTTCTAATTTTTGTATATGTGCCGCCAAAGCGAGCACCAAAACACACATTTTACAAATGAAATTACACAAATAGCCATGAATTCGGGTTGAAAAAAGATTCGTTTCACAACGATCAAACAAATGCCAATTAAAACAAAAGGGGTGTCATTTTGTTTACTAGATTGACAAACATACAAAATAATTACAATTTCTAATGTTGTTGGTCATATAAGAAAATTACTGTAATTCTCCAAAAATGACAATGTAAATTGGCACACATTTTCTAAAGTAATTTGGTTATATAAATTAAGAGTCTTCCACATTGCATTTACTTTGCCCAGCAAAGTGACTTTCAGGAATTTATCTATCCTAAAAAAGAAGTAGAAGTTTTAAATAATAGAGAAAAATATTAAACCCCCTAAATGGCAAAAATAAGAAGTAGG
>NW_016846218.1:0-2145 GCF_001698545.2 Rhinopithecus bieti | reverse complement strand
TGAAATTACAATGAATGCATGATGAGAAGTGCTAAAGATGGTGATGTCTTCCCCATTCTTAAGTAATCACAGTGCTATAAAATTATCCTTTATCTTCTAAAATATGTATCCTCTAAATGTATCCTCTAACTTTATTGTATAAAAGAAGTATCATTAGAACTATCCTGTCCCAAATTATTGGCTTGAGTTTGTAGAGAGACTATGAAAAAGTATTTGAGGGATTTTTCCAGATTTAAAGACTTTTCTGAAGTAGTAACATGTTTGAATAATTTGTAATGTATAATTTGCAGGGCGATAAGATCGACAGACGGGTATGTATCACTTGATTAAGCTTAGGCATTTTCCTCTTACAGCAAAGCTTTTTCTCTGTCTTGGGTTTTGCTGATTGGTTTTTTTTAACCGCTTGTTTGAAGTTACATTCTACTTACACTTTTGTGTGTCAACCAATTTATTTCTATGATAAATGACTCTCCAGTTTTTCTCCATGGGATATTGTATTGGTGTTACTAAGCACTGTGGGAATGAGAATCTGAATCTGTACTTGTGCTTCTTCTGGGGATGCTTGCACTTTTTGGATTTCCTTGGTTTTGGTTTTTTGTGTTTTTTCTCCAAGCTTGCCTATTTATTTTCTCTGAAGCCATTTCAAAGGAAGTAGAATTCAGGATTAAGAATTTTGTCTTTAATCAATCAGCATATGAAAGAATGTGATTATTTTTATACTAGATTACTTAAAATGTACAATAGTAAGTATAATTTTGTAATTTGAAATATTTTAAATGAAATATTATGGATTATTCTGTATATAATCCATGTGCTACAGCCACCACTGAGGGTTAGTTTTTGCTGTGTGCAGGGAAGGTGCTATTTTTGTTTTGTTTGTTTTGTTTGTTTTGTTTTGTGTGAATATTTGGCAGAAAAGGAGTGTACCTTAATATCTGTGTTTGGGCATGAGTTTCAGTTGAATAATATGGGTAGTAACAAATGAGGTCCTGTTATGAATTGTATCTTTGTGTATGAGCATGATTTAACATGTGTCATTAACTTACACACACACATACATACATATTTTGCAGCTTTAGCTTGAATAATTTTATATCAGGGAAAGTATTTTATAAGTATACGTCAGTCATTTGAAAGGTAATTTTTTTGAGGTATTAATTTATATACCATAAAATGCACAGACCTTCTGTGTTTCATGTGATGATTTTTGGTGTTTGAGTGTATCTCTGTAAACACCACCCAAAACAAGATGTAGAACATTTTCATAATCCCAGAAAGTTCCATCATGCTCTTTTCTTTTTTTTTTTTTTTTGAGATGGAGTCTTACTCTGTTGCCCAGACTGGGGTGCAATGGCACGATCTTGGCTCACCGCAACCTCCGCCTTTCGGGTTCAAGCAATTCTCCTGCCTCAACCTCCCCAGTGGTTGGGATTACAGGTGCACACCACCACGCCCGGCTAATTTTTGTATTTTTAGTAGAGACAGGGTTTCACCATGTTGGCCAGGCTGGTCTCAAATTCCTGACCTCAGGTGATCCACCCACCTGGCCTCCCAAAGTGCTTGGATTACAGGTGTGAGACACTGCACCCAGCCCTCAGCTTCAAATATTTTGTTTGTAGTTCTCTTTTATCCTGTAAAATCTGTGATTTATAATCACCCCTGAGAATGCTCTCAAATTAGAGTTTTAGCCTCCATTTGTTTTCTCAAATCTCCTCAATGGTTCACACACTCTAGGGGCTCTGGAAAGAGGTGTGTACTTTTCCTTTTATTCATATCCTCTGCCCATTTTATATTAATGTACTTAACCCTTGTTTTTAGTATGTTACAGATTTTTTTTTCTGGTATGTCATTTGTCTTTTGACCTTGATGTTTTGTTTTGGATTTTTTTTTCTCAGACTTCTATTTTATGGCTTCTGCATTTTAAGTCATACTTAGAAAAGGCCTTTCCATGTTCAGATTTTAAGGAATTTACTAGGCCAGGCATGGTAGCTCACACCTGTAATACTAGCACTTTGGAAGCTGAGGCGGGGGCATTGCCTGAGCTCTGGAGTTCAAGGCTGCAGTGAGCTATGATTGCTGCACTCCAGTCTGATAGAGCGAGACTCGGTTCCCACTCCCCCGAGAAAAGACTTTAAGGCATTTATA
>NW_016846217.1:0-1224 GCF_001698545.2 Rhinopithecus bieti | reverse complement strand
ACCATGGCACAGCTACACTGTGACATGCACACAGGGTAAGTGACACAGATTCACCTCAACAAACAATGGGGTAATACAGACATTTGCAGTGACCCAGGTACATCATGACAGACACACGGGGTGACAGACTTCACTCACAAGCTATAAGAGACAGACACACTATGTATTAATAACAGCTGATTGGCCAGGCACCGGTGGCTCACACCTGTAACCCCAGCACTTTGGGAGGCCGAGGTGGGCACATCACGAAGTCAAGAGATTGAGACCATCCTGGCCAACATTGTGAAACCCCGTCTCCACTAAAATTCAAAATTAGCCGGGCGTGGTGGCATGTGCCTGTAGTCCCAGCTACTCAGGAGGCTGAGGCAGTAGAATCACTTGCACCTGGGAGGCGGAGAGTGCAGTGAGCCGAGATTGCGCCACAGTACTCCAGCCTGGGTGACAGTGTGAGACTCTGTCTCAAAAAAAAAAAAAAAAAAAAAAGGAAGCCCCCATCTGAGGCAGTGGCAGGAAGCATGTGCGCAGATTTCTGAGAGAAGGCAGCATTCACTGAGCAGCCCCAGAATAGAAATCGTTAGAGGCAGACAAGTCAGGCAGGGCAAGTTTCAGAGAAGTGACTTGGAAAGGAAAGACTGTCTATGGGAGATGGGGACCTGGACTTGAGGGTCCAGGAGAGAGAGAGAGAAAAAGTGTGTGCGTGTGCGTTTGCGTGTGTGTGTCTGCACGCACGTTGCGGGGTGGGGCGGAGGCGGGCCGGGGGCCAGGGGGGCGCTGTGTTTAGCAGACCCAGGCGGCAGAGCTCAGGTCTCTACCCAAACCACCAACTGTTGCCTTGGCCTCAGTAGCCAAGACAGCAGGGGGCATCTGGAGCCACGTGGAGCAGGGGTTGGGATGGCTTCACACACTGTCACCATTTGTGAATGTCACCCTGCTGGGTGCAGGGCAAAGGAAGGTTGTGTTTTTGTCTGGTGGTTGCTGCGTCTCCAGTAAGCACCACATGCCTGGCTGTCACAGGATTGCCAGCGCTTGCTGTGGAGCTGAGAACAGGACTCTCGCTTCCTCAAATGTGACTCAGCTGGCCTTGCCGCTGCCTCTCCCTCAGTGCCCACCTTTCCTTCAAGACCCCAGTCCCCCTTTCTGAGCTACGTTCTGCAGCCCTCTCTGAGCTATGTTCTGCAGCCCTCTCTGAGCTATGTTCTGCAGCCCTCTCTGAGCTATGTTCTG
>NW_016846216.1:0-585 GCF_001698545.2 Rhinopithecus bieti | reverse complement strand
AGACGGAGTCTCGCTCTGTCGCCAGGCTGGAGTGCAGTGGCGCCATCTCAGCTCACTGAAAGTTCTGCCTCCCGGGTTCAGGCCATTCTCCTGCCTCAGCCCCCTGAGTAGCTGGGACTACAGACGCCCGCCGCCACACCCGGTTAATTTTTTGTATTTTTAGTAGAGATGGGGTTTCACCGTGTTAGCAAGGATGGTCTCAATGTCGACCTCGTGATCTGCCCGCCTCGGCCTCCCAAAGTGCTGGGATTACAGGCATGAGCCACTATGCCCGGCCTCTACAATTTTTTTTTTTTTAATAGCCGGGCATGATAGCACATGCCTGTAGTCCCAGCTACTCGGGAGGCTGAGCCGAGATGGTTGCTTAACCTTGGGAGGTGGAGGCTGCAATGAGCTGTGATCATGCCACTGCTCTCCAGACTGGGCCATATAGTGAGAGCAATAGAAAAAGAAACAAAAGACAGAGAAAGAGAGAGAGAGAGGGAAATGAAGAAAGGAAGTTAAAGAAAAAGAAAGAAAGAAAGACGGAAAGAAGGAAGGAAGGAAGGAAGGAAGGAAGGAAGGAATGAAGGAAGGAATGAAGGA
>NW_016846215.1:0-585 GCF_001698545.2 Rhinopithecus bieti | reverse complement strand
TAAAGATAATTATCAATAAATACTAAGGGAACTCAGAGACCAGTGCCAGCCTGGGTCCTCTGCAAGCTGAGCGCCGGTCCCCTGGGCCCCACTTTTCTTTCTCTATACTTTGTCTCTGTCTTATCTCTTTTCTCAAGTCTCTCGTTCCACCTAACGAGAAACACCCACAGGTGTGGAGGGGCAGGCCACCCCTTCAAGTTGGAGCTTGCCTCTAGTCCAATCAACTGTGGCCATGGTGGGGATGCGGCATAAAGGGCAGTCCTAAGGCCGGGCACCATGGCTCTCACCTACAATTCCAGCACTGTGGGAGGTTGAGGCTAGCAGATCACCTGAGGTCAGGAGTTCAAGACCAGCCTGGCCAACATGGCTAAAAATACAAAAATTAGCCAGGTGTAGTGGCACGGGCCTGTAATCACAACTACTTGGGAGGCTGAGGCAGGAGAATCGATTGGACCTGTGAGGCGGAGGTTGCAGTGAGCTGAAATCACGCCACACTGCACTCCAGCTTGGGTGACAGAGCGAGACTCCTTCTCAAAAAAGAGAAAAGTGTCTATTCTTTTTTTTTTTTTTTTTTTGAGACGGAGT
>NW_016846214.1:0-2271 GCF_001698545.2 Rhinopithecus bieti | reverse complement strand
TTTTTTTTTTTTTTTTTTTTTTTTTTTTTTTTTTTGAGACAGAGTCTTGCTCTGTCACCCAGGCTGGAGTGCAGTGGCCGGATCTCAGCTCACTGCAAGCTCCACCTCCCGGGTTTACACCATTCTCCTGCCTCAGCCTCCCGAGTGGCTGGGACTACAGGCGCCCGCCACCTCACCCGGCTAGTTTTCTGTATTTTTTAGTAGAGACGGAGTTTCACCATGTTAGCCAGGATGGTCTCGATCTCCTGACCTCATGATCCGACCGTCTCGGCCTCCCAAAGTGCTGAGATTACAGGCTTGAGCCACCGTGCCCGGCCGTATCACGTTCTTTAGTATGTCAATTGCATTTTTCAGCTCCACAGGAAATGTAAAAAGGACCTTATCTTGTAACTTGGGCAACAGCTCATCCACAGTAAAATAAAGCACCAAGTAGATTCCTGACATTTCTGACTCCAGGCTGTAGCTCCCAGACAGTATTTCTAGACCCACCCTAGGCCAGAAGGGAGTCCCTCACCCTGAAGGGAAAGACACAAGCCTGGCTGAGTTCACCACCTGCTGACTAAAGAGCCCTTGGTCCTTGAGTAAACATCAATGGTAGCCATGCAATAGTTGCTACAGGCCTTAAGCAAGCCCTGAGCTGGCTTCAGGTCCAAGAAAGATGGCTACAAATAAGCACAGACAGTGAAGACTACAATAAATATCTAACTCTTCAATGCCCAGACACTGTTGTGCCCGAAGTCGCGAGAACCCAGTAAGTGACCACCAGAGTCCAGAGTCAAAGCCAAATAGCCGGGGTTGCTTTATTACGAGTTCAAACCCGGACCTCTCCGCTTTATACAATGGCAGGTAAAGAGAGAGGCCCCGGCTGCTGTTTTAGGGTTTCTTTTATAGCGAGGTACAAACAAGTCACAGAGAAACAGTAGTTACAAGCTTATTATTGGTTAACATTTAAAGTTGAACATTCGATAGTTTCTGGTTGGTTCCCGCCTTTTTTGCAACCTCAAACGGCTGGGGTTTTCCAGATAAGTTGTTTGTGTAAGCCCGGGGGGTGGTCACATGCATGTATGTTTAGAATTTTTCCCTTAGGGGCTTTCTATCTCAACACCAAAGAACATTGCTAGCATCAACACCATCCAGGAAAACATGACCTCACCAAATAAACTAAATAAGCCACCAGAGACCAGTCCTGGAGAAACAGAGATATGTGACCTTTCAGAGAACAAAAATAGCTGTGTTTGGGAAACTCAAAAAACTTTAAGACAACACAGGGAAGGAATTCAGAATTCTATCAGATAAATTTAACAAACAGATTGAAATAATCAGAAAGAATCTAGCAGAAATTCTCGAGCTGACAAATGCAATTGGCATACTGAAGAATGCACCAGAGTCCTTTACTAGTAGAATTGATCAAGTAGAAGAAACAATTAGTGAGCTTGAAGGCAGGCTACTTGAAAATACACAGTCAGAGGAGACAAAAGAAAAAAGGATTAAAAACAATGAAACATGCTTACAGGATCTAGAAAATAACCTCAAAAGGGCAAATCTAAGAGTTATTGGCCTTAAGGAGGAGGTAGAAAGAGAGAAAGGGATAGAAAGTTTATTCAAAGGGATAATAACAAAGAACTTCCCAAACCTAGAAAAGATACCAATATCCGAGTACAAGAAAATGTCAGAACACTAAACAGATTTAGCCCAAATAAGACTACCTCAAGGTATTTAATAATCAAACTCCCAAAGGTTCAAGGATAAAGAAAGGATCCAAAAGCAGCAAGAGAAAAGAAGCAAATAACATACAATGAAACTCCAATATGTCTGGCAGCAGATTTTTCAGTGGAAACCTTACAGGCCAGGAGAGAATGGCATCACGTATTTAAAACGCTGATAAGAAGGCCGGGCGCGGTGGCTCAAGCTTGTAATCCCAGCACTTTGGGAGGCCGAGACGAGTGGATCACGAGGTCAGGAGATCGAGACCATCCTGGCTAACACGGTGAAACCCCGTCTCTACTAAAAAATACAAAAAACTAGCCGGGCCAGATGGCAGGCGCCTGTAGTCCCAGCTACTTGGGAGGCTGAGGCAGGAGAATAGCATGAACCGGGAAGGCGGAGCTTGCAGTGAGCTGAGATCCAGCCACTGCACTCCAGCCCAGGCAACAGAGCGAGACTCCACCTCAAAAAAAAAAAAAAAAAAAAAAACGCTGGTAAGAAAACACCTTTAACCCTAGAATAGTATATTCAGTGAAAATATCCTTCAAACATGAAGGAGAAATAAAG
>NW_016846213.1:0-936 GCF_001698545.2 Rhinopithecus bieti | reverse complement strand
GCTTGCAGTGAGCCGAGATCGTACCACCACACTCCAGCCTGGATGACAGAACAAGACTCTGTCTCAAAAAAAAAAAAAAAGTCCATGCAACAGAATAGAAGGAAGTGAAGTGACAATTAGGGGCTCCTTAACCCAGGTTGCCCCCACCAAGGGCACCCTAAAATCCTCACTTTTAATTTGGTTACCTTTGTAAAGACCCTGTATCCAAACATGTCTTCATTTTGAGGTCCTGGGGGCTAAGACTTCAGTGTGTGAATTGGGGGGTACCGACAGGATTCATAACACAGGTGTTGGCAATGCAGAGTTGCAAACGCAAAGCTGGAGGTGAGTGTCCTTCATTTGTTTTGGTTCATCTGCTCTTGGACAAAAGCCCTTCCAAGATGGGAGTGATTTAAGGGCCTCCGATAAGCACAGTGCACCTCTCTCCTCTGGACAGGATGTCCGGGGGCCCGGGCTGCTTGAACCTCCCAGGCTGCAACCACACACCTCCTCACCTCTCCTCATGATCCATCCTCCTTTCTGTGGTAAGGAAAATGATGCTCAGGAATGTCTGAAATTCACCAAGTTTGTACAGTTCAAAGGCGATAAGGGTGGGATTTTTCTTTTCCTTTCTTTTCTTTTTTTTTTTTTTTTTTTTTTTGAGACAGAGTCTGGCTCTGTCCCCCAGGCTGGAGTGCAGTGGCGAGATCTCTGTTCATTGCAACCTCCACCTCCCGTGTTCAAGCGATTCTCCTGCCTCAGCCTTTCGAGTAGCTGGGATTACAGGAGCCCCCGACCATACCTGGCTAGGGTGACATTTTCTTGATCAGCCCTGTGAGGTATACTTGGCGTACCATTGATGCATATGTTTAAAGTGAACAGTTGGATAAACTTTGACATGGGGTATGCTTGTGAAATTATCACCACAATCAAGGTAATGAGTATGTGTGTAACATC
>NW_016846212.1:0-585 GCF_001698545.2 Rhinopithecus bieti | reverse complement strand
ACCCCTCCCTCTCTCCCTCCACCTCCTCCCTCCCTTCTCCTCCCCCCCTTCCCTTCCCCTTCCCTGCCCAGCATTTGTTTGTTTGTTTGTTTGTTTGTTTGAGACAGGATCTCACTCTGTCACCCAGGCTGCAGTGCAGTGGTGGCATGATCCCCTCTCACTGCAGCCTCCTGGACTCAGGTGATCCTCCTGTCTCAGCCTCCTGAGTAGCTGGGATGACAGGTACATGCCACCATGCCTGACTAATCTTTGTATTTTTAGTAGAGCTGGAGTTGCACCATGTTGGCCAGGCTGGTCTCGAACTCCTGACCTCAAGTGATCCGCCTGCCTCTGCCTCCCAAAGTGCTGGGATGACAGGTGTGAGTCACCGTGCTGGGCTGCTAATGTGGGTTTCTAAGGTTCCAGCAGCAGCCTCCCTAAGCCTCCTGTTTGGAAGTCCTGGGTTCCCACCCTGTGTGGGGTAGAAGAGAAGGGGATTTTCCAGGAGCACAGAACTGCCAGCCCAGGTGGATCCCCCTCAGCACCTCAGTCAGCCAGTGCTGTCTTTCTCTCTATCCATTTTATTATTATTATTATTATTATTAT
>NW_016846211.1:0-585 GCF_001698545.2 Rhinopithecus bieti | reverse complement strand
ATCAAAGTCTAGTTGGTACTTCTGCCCTTTTCCTAGGCAATGCAAGATTCTTAGAGCCATTACCCATCCCCTCTTCCATCACTGTTGTATATATGAATTCTGTACCAGCCTTTTTTTTTTTTTTTTTTTTTTTAATAGACAGAGTCTCACTCTGTTGCCCAGGCTGGAGTGCAGTGGCATGATCTCGGCTCACTGCAAGCTCCGCCTCCTGGGTTCACGCCATTCTCCTGCCCCAGCCTCCTGAGTAGCTGGGACTACAGGTGCCTGCCACCATGCCCGGCTCATTGTTTTTGTATTTTTAGTAGAGACGGGGTTTCACTGTGTTAGCCAGGATGATCGCCACCTCCTTACCTCGTGATCCGCCCGCCTCGGCCTCAAGTGCTGGGATTACAGGTGTGAGCCACTGCGCCTGGCAATTCTGTACCAGTTTTAAACACAAATTATCTTTAATGTTGTTACCCATGTATTTAACACACCCCCCCACCCCCGCTTTTTGCTTGCCATTTCTTCCTGCATCACTGACCTTTTGAGATATGTCTTTTCTGCATGTGAGTCTGCTGTGTTTATATATCTGAAAATATATTC
>NW_016846210.1:0-784 GCF_001698545.2 Rhinopithecus bieti | reverse complement strand
AATAGAGTTGGCTTGAGTGGAGAGAAATCAAGTATGACCAGACAGAGGAGGCATTCAAATCCTTCAGGTTAAAATTTGCCCAGCAGCTTTGCCATATAATGTGGAATCAGAGAGTGTGATGCCTCCAGCTTTGTTCGTTTTGTTTAAGATGGTTTTGGCTATTTGGGGTCTCTATCGATGGATAAATGGATAAAGAAAATGTATATATGTACATGATGAAATACTACACAGCCTTAAAGAATAAGGAGGCCGGGCGCAGTGGCTCAAGCCTGTAATCCCAGTACTTTGGGAGGCCGAGACGGGCGGATCACGAGGTCAGGAGATCGAGACCATGCTGGCTAACCCGGTGAAACCCCGTCTCTACTAAAAAATACAAAAAAACTAGCGGGGCGAGGTGGCAGGCACCTGTAGTCCCAGCTACTGGGGAGGCTGAGGCAGGAGAATGGCGTTAACCCGGGAGGCGGAGCTTGCAGTGAGCCAAGATCCGGCTACTGCACTCCAGCCTGGGCGAAGACTCCGTTTCAAAAAAAAAAGAGTTTATTTTAAATACTCTTACCACACACACACACACACACACACACACATACACACGATAAGTAGGTGAAGTGATGGCTGTGTTAATTAGCTTCTTAAATAATTCCACAAGATATATGTACAAATATCAAAATACCAGATTGTACCCCATAAATATATACAATTATTATTTGTCATTAAACATTTTTAAAATAAAGAAAATTTAAAATAAACAATTGCCCACCGGGTTCTTCTTTCTTTTCTTTCTTTT
>NW_016846209.1:0-1300 GCF_001698545.2 Rhinopithecus bieti | reverse complement strand
AAAAAAAAAAAGGCTCAGAACCTGCTAAGTCTGATCTAATGCCAGGGAGTGACAGCCCAGTAATTGGGATGTGGCACCTAGATCCAGACCATAGCCTGTTGTTAACATTTCTGCTACTTGTATGCTGTGCTCTTCCCCCACTTGGATATGGCCTGGGAAATGTGTTCACACACACACCAAAACTGAGATCAGTTCCCTCTCCTTTTCATAATCTGCCTTTCCCAATTACACTATGGGACTATTACACTTTCCCTTTTCCCTTTACACTATGAAAAAAAATTCCCATGTACTTAATTTAAGAACTTGTTTTCCCGGCCAGGCATGGTGGTGGCTCACGCCTGTAATCCCAGCACTTTGGGAGGCCAAGGTGGGTGAATCACTTGAGGTCAGGAGTTCCAGACCAGCCTGGCCAACATGGGGAAACCCTGTCTCTACTAAAATACAAAATACAGCAAGGCATGCTGGTGCACACTTGTAATCCCAGCTACTTGGGAGACTGAGACAGGAAAATCATTTGAACCCGGGAGGTGGAGGTGACAGTGAGTGAACCAAGATCGTGCCACTGCACTCCAGCCTGGGTGACGGAGTGAGACTCTAAAGAAAAAAAAAAGAACCTATTTTCCCTGTCATCTGGATTGAACAGTTTTCCCTGTTATCTGGGTTTGATCTGACTGAACAGTTTTCCCTGTCATCTGGATTGAACAGTTTTCCCTGTTATCTGGGTTTGATCTGACTGAACAGTTTTCCCTGTCATCTGGGTTTTAATCTGATTGACAGTCCTCCAGTGTTGGGCATTGAGGGTGTTTCCACCCTTTGCTCTTATAAATAACTCCAGGTGAAGATCTGTCCCTGCAAGTCCTTTTGCATATCTTTAATTATGTCCTTGGGATACATTCTTAGAAGGGAAATTACTGGGAATAAGCATTTCAAGACTTTTGGTACATATTTCCAACTTGGCCTCCAGAAAGATGGTACTATCTATCTGTCTATCTATCTATTATCTATCTATCTATCACCTATCTATCTATTATTTATCTATCACCTATCTATTATCTATCACCTATCTATGTATCTATCATCTATCTATTATCTATCATCTATCTATTATCTATCACCTATCTATCTATCTAGCTATCTATTATCCACCTATCTATCACCTATTATCTATCTATTATCTATTATCTATCTATCTATCTATCTATCTATCTATCTATCTATCTATCTATCTATTATCTATCACCTGTCTATTATCTATCTATCTATCTATCTATCTATCTATCTATCTATCTATCATCTATCT
>NW_016846208.1:0-479 GCF_001698545.2 Rhinopithecus bieti | reverse complement strand
GAAGAGGGATAAGAGGTTTCTGTCTACCCAACACCATACTCCCTACCTCAGACCTGCGCCTTCATTATTCAGAAGAAGCTGTGTGGGTGCCTCCCGCCTACCCATGTCTATTAGTCTATTTCTTTTTTTTTTTTTTTTTGAGACGGAGTCTCGCTCTGTCGCTCAGGCTGGAATGCAGTGGCATGATCTCGGCTCACTGCAAGCTCCGCCTCCCAGGTTCACGCCATTCTCCTGCCTCAGCCTCCCAGTAGCAGGGACTACAGGCACCCGCCACCGCGTCCGGCTAATTTTTTGTATTTTTAGTGGAGATGGAATTTCACAGTGTTAGCCAGGATGGTCTTCTGTTGGTCTATTTCTTTCTGTGCGTTCCTTCATAGTCCATTAGTGAACCATTGTCTTCATTTATGTGGAAACCACACTTACTCATTATTGCAAAACCATCAGGGATAGAAGTAGAATAGCAAGGTGGCCTGAAATAT
>NW_016846207.1:0-498 GCF_001698545.2 Rhinopithecus bieti | reverse complement strand
CAAGAGGGATAAGAGGTTTCTGTCTACCCAACGCCATACTCCCTACCGCAGACCTGCGCCTTCACTATTCAGAAGAAGCTGTCCGGATGCCTCCCACCTACCCATGTCTATTAGTCTATTTCTTTTTTTTTCTTTTCTTTTTCTTTTTTTTTTTTTTTTGAGACGGAGTCTCGTTCTGTCGCTCAGGCTGGAGTGCATTGGCACGATCTCGGCTCACTGCAAGCTCCGCCTCCCAGGTTCATGCCATTCTCCTGCCTCAGGCTCCCAGTAGCTGGGACTACAGGCACCCGCCACCGCGCCCGGCTAATTTTTTGTATTTTAGTGGAGACGGGGTTTCACCGTGTTAGCCAGGATGGTCTCCTGTTAGTCTATTTCTTTCTATGCATTCCTTCATAGTCCATTAGTGAACCATTGTCCTCATTTATGTGGAAACCACACTTACTCATTATTGCAAAACCATCAGGGATAGAAGTAGAATAGCAAGGTGGCCTGAAATAC
>NW_016846206.1:0-754 GCF_001698545.2 Rhinopithecus bieti | reverse complement strand
ACGATGGCTCACGCCTGTAATCTCAGCAATTTGGGAGGCTGAGGCGGGTGGATCACGAGGTCAGGAGATTGAGACTATCCTGGCTAACATGGTAAAAATTACCCGGGCATGGTGGCATGCACCTGCAGTCCCAGCTACTCAGGAGGCTGAGACAGGAGAATGGCTTGAATCCGGGAGGTAGAGGTTCCAGTGAGCCAAGATCGAACCACTACACTCCAGCCTGGGTGACAGAGCAAGACTCTGTCTCAAAAAAAAAAAAATTTAGAGTCAGGATCCTTGCTTTGTTGCCCAGGCTGGAGTGTAGTGGCACAATAGTGGTTCACTGCAGCTTTGACCTCCTTGGTTCAAGCCATCCTCCTGCCTCAGCCCCCCAGGTAGCTCGGACTACAGGTGCACGCCAAAACCCCCAGCCAATTTTTTCATTTTTTGTAGAGACAAGGTTTCGCCTTGTTGCTCAGGCTCATCCTGAACTCCTGAGCTCAATCTGCCTACCTTGGCCCCCCAGAGTGTTGGGATTATAGGCGTGAGCCATGGGACTCACCCCTAAACCATTGCTACATAATACACCATATGTATTTTTTTTTTTTTTTTTTTTTGAGATGAAGTCTTGCTCTGTCGCCCAGGTGGGAGAGCAGTGGCTTGATCTTGGCTCACTGCAACCTCCTCCCATCCCCACTGCAGGGTTCAAGTGATTCTCCTGCCTCAGCCTCCCAAGTAGCTGGGATTACAGGCATGCATCACCACACCTGGCTAA
>NW_016846205.1:0-2272 GCF_001698545.2 Rhinopithecus bieti | reverse complement strand
TCACAGGAAAAAGACAGTATTAAATGAAATCTAACAAGGCCTGCTCCTGACTCTAGTTCCTGTAACAAACAAACACAAACATTTATATGGTTTCAGCATTTATATTAGTAAGATACAATAAATGTTTACTGAAATGAAAAAAAAAAGATAACAGGAGAAAGAACAGGCTAAAAAGATGCATTTTATGTCTGATTGTTCATTGTAAAGACTGTTCCTTTTTAAAATAATCAAATTTTTATTTTATATACAGGGGGAAAATATACAGGCTTGTCACAAGGGGGATTGTGCATGATGCTGAGGTTTGGGGTACAGATATCATCACCCAAATAGTGAGCATAGTACCTGATGGGTGTTTTTTCAACCAATGCGCACCCTCCCTTCTTCCCACCTCTACTGGTCTGCGGTATCTGTTGTTCCCATATTTACATCCATGTAGGCTCTATGTTTAGCTCCCACTTATAAGTGAGAACATACAGTATTTGTTTTTCCTGTTCCTGCATTAATTTGCTTATGATTATGGTCTCCAACTGCATCCATGCGTCTGCAAAGAACATGATTTCATTCTTTTTATGACTATGTAGTATTTCATGGTGTATATGTACCACATTTTCTTTATCCAATCTACCATTGCTTCACAACTAGGTGAATTCCATGTCTTTGCTATTGTGAGTAACACAAGACAGGACCTTTTTATTTGACTGAGTTACTTGCAAATTGCTAATAAAAGATCTGGAGGTCCTTAACTAAAAGTTGAATCTGCAGTGCAGTTCAAATTTAGAGACGTATTTTCTGTTCAAGAGAAGAAAGCCCTCGTTTCGTCTTGCTGTAAAGTCCAATACATATGAAAATGACACAAATAGAAATATTTTATGAATACCTATACAAAGGAGTGGCACTTAGTTCCCCTAGAATTCTTAAAAGGCCTCTAGAAAGAGGGAACTTTTATGCTAACTATTAAAGATGAGTAATGAATTTGTCCTACACAGCTTAACAGTATCGTCAAGGAAGTAGAAAGTTATTCAGTTTTACTGGGTATTGGAGCTAAGCTCGAAAGTGAGGAGAAGTGGCTGAGAAGGCAGTGGGGAGGAGAGAATGATCCTTTCCATGCTCCCTGTTGTACTAACATGTTTGGATATTATCTTGTAGCTCATATATGGACTGTATTCTTGTCCTCCTCATTCTGAGCTCTCCTTGACTTTTATTCTTACCTCCTGTAACTTTCATTCTTTCTTTACTCAAAAAAGGCCATTATTTCAGCCATTTTCACTGTTTTCTTATCCTTCCTAGTTTCTTTTCTATACTATTTTTCCACTCTTTTTTTTCTGTACTATTTTGCCCTCTCTCCATTTTCCTAACTGTTGGATTTCCCCAATTTTAGCCATCTTTCAATTGTTCTAACTATCTTCAGATGCTCCCTCAAGGTTATCAGACCTTCCACCGAGACGGAATCCCTTAGTCTATGGACAGGCTAAGTGGAATGAGTCCTGTTGCTGGGCTTAGCATATGCCCTGAATTCATTCGTGCATTTATTTTGCTTCTTTACAAAAATCCATCATCCGATAGAAGTTGAAAGATACTTCCTGAAGCATATTAAAATCTCTGAAAACAGTATTGACTATATTGTCTAATAATTAACGTGACTGGTAAAATAGTTTTATTTATCATTGAGAAAAGTATCAGGAACTGTATTTCAAACTCCTGAATTCTTGACACTGACAAAGAGGCAATGAGAATGATCTTAGGATTAAAAAAAAGAAGAAAAAAGCACCATATTTGTAGGAAATCGCACCATAAAAGTCTCAGTTTCACAACTCTCCTCAAGTTTCATTTTATTACATCTTTTATCTTCACCAATCAGTAAACTGGGTTAATGATTAACCTGTCTCAAAATAATTCATGAACAAAATTACAAGTAAATCTCAGTATTGGATTCTTGAAACATCTCCTTGTTCAAAGAAGGTTCCTTTTTCTTCCCTCTATTTCCCTGTATTTATCTTTTCTTCCAGTTGCATTTTATCTCTTCTGTTTTTCTATTTTGCTCCCTAGTTTGTGATTTTTTGCCAGTTGTTTCCTACATAATTCATCCAATTTGTCATTGTACAATTTCTTATAACTGCTTCTCAGCTTATTCCTTTTCTTCATTTGTCACATTTTATTTTTCATCTGTTGTGTTTTCATACAGTTTTGGAAAGTTTTACAAATAGACTTTTTAAAAAAAATGTATGTAATGCTTTCATAGAAAAGGTAGTAGTTTATTTTCTTATATCCTTCC
>NW_016846204.1:0-585 GCF_001698545.2 Rhinopithecus bieti | reverse complement strand
AAGGTTCATGTACCCCAAAGAGTGGCAGCACCTCACCATGTTCATCCTCCTCACTCTCAATGGCTGTGTGGACTTCATGAGCAACAACGTGCTGCCTCAGAGGTGTGTGGGCCTAGAAAAAGGTACCCTGGTCCTGATCATCTACGAGCTCCTGCTGCTGATGGTGTCACATGCTAAAGACTCAGAAGGGGTGGAGCTGCACGTTCACTCTCTGCTCATTTTGGTGGTGTTCCTGCTGTTGCTGGTGTTGACTGCAGAGCTGTGGGCTCCCAACATGTGTCATCTCCAGCTGATGGAGACCTTTCTGATGCTGATGATGGGCTCCTGGCTGATGCAGGCAGGCTTTATTCTATACAGACCTGTCTCTGGCTACCCATGGCAAGACGATGACATCAGTGACATCATGTTTGTCACCACCTTCTTCTGCTGGCATGTGATGATCGATGCCTCATTCCTGTTGGGAATCTATGGCTTCTCTTCCTTTTGGTATCATTGTTACAGTCCTAGCTTGAAGCTGACCGGGCCCAAAGAAGCTCCGTATTACACAAGCCCTCCAGGACCCCTCTACAAGTTGCTACAGGAAGT
>NW_016846203.1:0-1220 GCF_001698545.2 Rhinopithecus bieti | reverse complement strand
AAGTACCTTTTAACCTCAAACTTAAATCAGTGATATTTCTTAATTTCCTTGGGGAGGAAGCATGGATCCACTGTTTTCAATGATAATGATTTTTTGTTTTCAAACATACTAAAATCTCCAGCATAGTCGAAGAATTTAATGTTATCATTGGCAATGAAGTGATATGGAGAGCAGAAGCTGTGTACATCATTTGATAAACTTAAGAAAAATTTCCACTCCCAGCTGTCCTTATTCACTACTTTTCTTTGATAAATTAAAAAAGGAAAAGAGGGCTGGGCGCGGTCCCTCATGCCTGTAATCCCATCACTTGGGGAGGCCGAGGCGGGCGGATCACGAGGTCAGGAGTTTGAGACCAGCCTGGCCAACATGGTGAAACCCTGTCTCTACTAAAATACAAAATTAGCCAGGTGTGGTGGCGGGTGCCTGTAATCCCAGCTACTCGAGAGGCTGAGGCAGAATTGCTTGAACTAGGGCGGTGGAGGTTGCAGTGAGCTGAGATTGCGCCACTGCACTCCAGCCTGGGTGACAGGCAAGACTCTGTCTCGGCGGGGTGGGCGGTGGGGAAGGAAATGACAATACCTCATAAAGTACTTGAAACCCTACAAACAGAGCTCTGCATTGTCTTTCTTTCACAGAAATGCCTATTTTCCTTCTTAGGGCATGTTTATGCCAGTCTCCTTCCTATCCACTAAGGTAATGAGGCCTGAATTTTCTGATATCCTTCAGACTCTATCTCATGCAGCAACCTCTTCCACAATGTTTGTTTAAAATCATTCATTTATTCATCTATACAACAAATATTTACTAGTGCCTACTAGGTGCTCAGCATTATTCTGGGTATTAGGCATACAATGGAGAATGAGGAAAGCAACCTTACGGAGCTTGGATTCTAATAGGACACCCCCCCAAAAAATAAGCTAATTAAATAAATGATTATTTAATACAAGCTCCAACGAATAAGTATAGCCTGTTGAGAGTTTATAACAGGTATCCTTTGGGAGCAGAGGTAGGGGTGAGGGGTGGGGCATTGGCCAGATAAGGCTACCATGGGAAAATTATATTTAAGATAAGATTAGAAGAATGTTGGAGTTAGTTAGGTAAAAAGAGGTGGGGAAAATTTTCCCAGGCAGAGAAAGAGAATGTGGAAGTCCTTATGGAAGGAAAATTCTGGCAGTTCTGAAATTAATGAAAGCCAGTTAAATTACTATATTGCTGCTCAT
>NW_016846202.1:0-2141 GCF_001698545.2 Rhinopithecus bieti | reverse complement strand
TTTCAGTCAAGTGCTATATCTGTGAACCAGGTTGTTGCGTCCTAAAGATGGGGTGTGATTTGTTTCTTGGCTTTGTTTCTTAGATTTTATTTTCATAAAATTTGCCTCTCTTTTTGTTTCAGATTTCTGGAGTTAATACTTATGTTGTTCACTTTTCTTTGCCTCTTTTCTCCTCATACTTGTCTTCTACGCTTCCTCATGAAACATAATGTTTTATCTTTTTTTCCTAATCCCAATATAAATCTTGGCATCCACCTTCACAACACCTTGAACCAGATAAATTCCACAGCTTCTACTCCTCTGAGAACTATAGACATTTGTCAGAAACTACCTGTGAGAGACCATCAGCTTTTTTCAGAGTGGGTAGGAGAATCTGAAGCTCTAGTGTGGTGCTTAATGGCCATGAAAACTGGCGTCAGTGTGCTTGATTTGGAAATAGGCCCTGTCACTTCCTAGCTAAGTGACCTTAGGCGAGTTACCTAACCTCTTACATATCAGTTTCCTTATCTGTTAAATAGGAAGGACAATAATATTACCTCATAGAGTTTTCATGATGGTAAAATAATGAAAATGTTTAGTGGCCTAGTCCACGGTAAATGTTGTATGAGTGTTCGGTGCCATTATTCTTGTTATTGTGTTCTTGTTATTCTGATATGTCTGTACATAGACTTAAAACATGGGTATCACTTAGGAATATATCCAACTTTTAGACCTAATTTTATTTTTTAGTATATTTGAGAAAGTTATCCTTAAAGCAGTTTCTTTTATTTATTTATTTATTTTAATTTTAATTTTATTTTTTTTTGAGACCGAGTCTCACTCTGTTGCCAGGCTAGAGTGCGGTGGGGCGATCTCGGCTCGCTGCAAGCTCTGCCTCGGGTTCACTCCATTCTCCTGCCTCAGCTTCCCGAATAGCTGGGACTACAGGCGCCCGCCACCACGCCTGGCTAATTTTTTTGTATTTTTAGTAGAGACGGGGTTTCACCATGTTCGCCAGGATGGTCTCAATCCCTTGACCTCGTGATCTGCCCGCCTCGGACTCCCAAAGTGCTAGGATTACAGGCGTGAGCCGCCGTGCCTGGCTGCAGTTGCTTTTATTTTAAAAATAAAATGTTTAATTCAGTCTCTTTAAAGAATGGATAATGAGGCTGGGCACGGTGGCTCACGCCTGTAATCCCAGCACTTTGGGAGGCCAAGGTGGGTGGATCACCTGAGATTGAGAGTTCAAGACCAGCCTGACCAACATGGAGAAACCCCATCTCTACTAAAAATACAAAATTAGCTGGGCGTGGTGGCACACACCTGTAATCCCAGCTACTCGGGAGGCTGAGGCAGGAGAATCGCTTGAACCCGGGAGGCAGAGGTTGTAGTGGGCCGAGATCATGCCATTGCACTCCAACCTGGGCAACAGAGTGAAACTCTGCCCCCCCCCCCCAAAAAAAGAATGGATAATGATTACATGAAAACATATTTCAGAAAGAATGGGGATCAGTAGCATAGTTTAAATCTAAAAATTATGTAAATAACATTAAAGATACATGGGGAAAAAATTGGGCTACATATTTGTTGGAGTCATCAAAATGTACCATATTTAGCTTAAAATATTCTGTAATACTGACTGTTATATGGGAACCAATTACAAAGGCATTCTTGAGGATATTTCATTTCTTATCAGGTAAATAAATGCTCTGCCCTCCATAAATCTACCAGTATTTCATTTTGGGGAAGGTCTTGTTTTGATTTTCATTGATGCACAATAAAAAGTGAGTCAACTCAATCGTTTCCATTGTCTTTCCTATGTGCATTCATTTGTCATTTATTCTATAAGTGACCTGCCTTCTGACAGTCCTTCCAAGCTTCTTTTAGTAGCAAGTATCCAATATGCTGACCTTACATGGAAGTTACTTTTTCTATTGTTTGATGTTATTATCTGTGCTTAAAAAATGACTCGTGTAAATATGTGTCAGTCTACATGTTAACATGGCATTTTCTAAATTGGGTGACTTTGTAACACATCTTCCTCAATTTAAGCAAATACGGCCTCAAAATCTCTTTTAAAAAAGCCTCATGTACGGAGGTTGCAGTGAGCTGGCATTGCGCCACTGCACTCCAGCCTGGGTGACAGAGTGAGACTCCATCTC
>NW_016846200.1:5500-7672 GCF_001698545.2 Rhinopithecus bieti | reverse complement strand
GCAATAGGGAAAGGATTCCCTATTTAATAATCGTGCTGGGAAAACTGGCTAGCTATATACAGAAAGATGAAACTGGATCCTTTCCTTACACCTTGTACAAAATTAACTAAAATGGATTAAAACTTAAATATAAGATGTAAAAAACATAAAAACCCTAAAAGAAAACCTAGACAATACCATTCAGGACATTGGCATGGGCAAAGACTTCATGACTAAAACACCAAAAGCAATGGCAACAAAAGCCAAAATCGACAAATGGGATCTGATTAAAGAGCTTCTGCACAGCAAAAGAAACTGTTGTTAGAGTGAACAGGAAACCTAAAGAATGGGAGAAAATTTTTGCCATCTGTCCGTCTGACAAAGGGCTAATATCCAGAATCTACAAAGAACTTAAATAGATTTACAAGAAAGAAACAAACAACCCCATCAAAAAATGGGCAAAGGACATGAACATACACTTCTCAAAAGATGACTTTTATGCAGCCAATAAACATATGATAAAAAGCTCATCATGACTGGTCATTAGAGGAATGCAAATCAAAACCACAATGATATACCATCTCATGCCAGTTAGAATGGTTGTCATTAAAAAGTTAGTAAACAACAGATGCTGGAGAGGATGTGGAGAAATGGGAATGCTTTTACACTGGTGGTGAGAGTGTAAATTAGTTTAACCATTGTGGAAGACAATGTGGCAATTCCTCAAGGATCTAGAACTAGAAATACCATTTGACCCAGCAATCCTGTTACTGGGTATATACCCAAAATATTATGAATAATTCTACTATAAAGACACATGCACATGCATGCTTGTTGCAGCATTGTTCACAATAGCAAAGACTTGGAACCAACCCAAATGCCCATCAGTGATAGGCTGGATAAAGAAAATGTGGCACATAATATACCATGGAATACTATGCAGCCCTAAAAAAGGATGAGTTTGTCTCATTTGCAGGGACATGGATGAGACTGGAAACCATCATTCTCAGCAAACTAATGCAAGAACAGAAAACCAAACACCATGTGTTCTCACTCATAAGTGGGAGTTGAACAATGAGAACACATGGACACAGGGAGGCCTGTCAGGGGTTGGGGGGTTAGGGGAGGGATAACATTAGGAGAAATACCTATTGTAGATGACAGGTTGATGGGTGCAGCAAACCACCATGGCGCATGTATACCTATGTAACAAACATGCACATTCTGCCCATGTACCACAGAACTTAAAAGTTTAATAAACACACACACACACACACACACACACCTACACACCATTGCCCTTAGTATCACTTAAAGACAGAGGTTGCTAAATGTTAAAGTAAATGTAAGAAAACAAAAAGACAAACCATCTAATCCCAGCAATTGATTACTGCAGTAGTTGCCCTGATGCACATCTTTGTGTGAGTAAGGGTAGGTGGAGAAAAACTGTGAGGAAGAGAGAAGAGAGAAATAGAAATAACCTGAGGTTTAGATAAAACCATTATCAGAATGTGTAATTTCACTCTTACAGTGAAATTATTATAAAAGAAACTTTTGAAAGATAAGAGTGTGGACTACAAGGATATAACTTAAAATTGTGCATAATTTGAAGTGGCAGATTTTGAAAGGCTTAGCTTCTGGGTCAGAAAAAGGTAAAAGGGAAGGAAGAGGAAAACTTTGGAAATTCTGTGCTGAAGAAGGAAAATACACAAAAGAGAAAATTCAAGGCCATACAAGGTGTTAGAAAAAAATACCAGAGGCACACTACTCAACCTCTTGTCCTAACATAGAATCTAGACTTTGAAACATTGAGAGAAGCTTCCACTGAATTCAAAATTATATTATTCATTTCAAATCACAGAAATAAAAACTTGAAATTGCGATAAATATATACAGAGATATTGTAAAGAATAACAGATTTAAAACACTGGAAGTCACCCCTTTACGTTCTCACTCTTTGTAAAAAAATAGACATAGAAGGAGACAACATTTGAAAGTAAAATATAATCAAACAAGCATTAGAGTTATCGAGAATCAGTTTGAATCAGAAGTTTAAAACTAAGACCAGAAATGGACAAATAATAGGATGAAATAAAATAGAATTTGTTGTACTCAGGAAAGAAATAGAAGAAAGGAGACAAAATTATCTTTTTTTTTTTTTTTTTTTTTTTTTTTTTTTTTTTTTTTTTTTTT
>NW_016846200.1:0-996 GCF_001698545.2 Rhinopithecus bieti | reverse complement strand
TTTTAAAAATGGTTTTTTTTTTTTTTTTTTTTTTTTTTTTTTTTTTTTTTTTCTGAAAAAGCCGCATACCTGGAGTGAATTTACTTAATTTAAAATATTATCTCAAAAATCCAATACCTATGTGACCTGGAGCAACTTACCTAACCTGACTGTGCCTCAGTTTCCTCACATGTAAAATGAAATGATAGCATAATCTATTACTTAGAGTACTTTTAGAAAATAATAAATGATTGGAGATAAGTCACTTTGAATAGTCCCTGGCACATACTACAGAATAATTGTGAGCTAAATTTTTGTTCTATTGTACAAACTGAGTTTTTGATCCAAGGTGATCTCCAAATGATGAATTGATCCCTACATTAATAAGATTTTTTTTTTTTTCTGAAAGTTTTAACTAGTTTTCTAAAGTAGAATGAGAATTAACTTTAACAGAATATCTTTCCTCGAAAAGCTACCTTGGCATAGTTTAACAGATCTTACATTTAAAGCTGAAATGGCTTATATTTATTTAGATCTTACCATGGGGAAATAGATTTTTTTCATAAATTACCTGATTTCAGTTTAATCTTCACACTTTGTTCCACCCCTAAAAATACAATCCCTAGCCTATAGGAGTGATAATTACCTGAAAGAGTTCTGTGCATTCAAACTCCAAGTTACAGTTAATTAACTTAATTAATTGTTCATAATAATATGATCCCTTAGACCCCATTTTGGTTACATTTTTTGTAGTGTTCCGAGCTAACCAATGAAGCACACACAAAAAATATTTCAGTTGTGACTTATGTCCTTGTATAACAAGGGAAAACCAAACAAAATTTACCACTAATGGATAATAAGTTACATAAAAAGTGAAAGAAAAGTGGGGAGGAGTGGACTGGCTGATGTTGGAGATAAGTAAAAAAGAGAAGGCACCTAGGAAAGGGGGAAAAGATAAAATAAATTAAAAAATAAGAAAAAAAGGAAAGGATTAGAAAATATTTGTTTGCGAATTTT
>NW_016846199.1:0-754 GCF_001698545.2 Rhinopithecus bieti | reverse complement strand
GAAAGGAAAGGAAAGGGAAATAGAAGGGAACTGCCAAGCGGATATTGAAGCCAAAAGAGCCGAAGGGCAGGACCCTCCATTAGAAATGCTTATGGAAGGACTCCTAGTATGGGGTAATCCCCTCTGGGAGACCAAGCCCCAGTACTCAGTAGAATAAATAGAATGGAGAACCTCACGAGGGCATAGTTTCCTCCCCTCAGGAGGGCTAGCCACTGAAGAAGGAAAATAATTTTGCCTGCAGCTAACCAATGAAATTACTTAAAACCCTTCACCAAACCTTTCACTTAGGCATTGATAGCACCCATCAGATGGCCAAATCATTATTTACTGGACCAGGCCTTTTTAAAACTATCAAGCAGATAGTCAGGGCCTGTGAAGTGTGCTAAAGAAATAATCCCCTGCCTTATCGCCAAGCTCCTCCAGGAGAACAAAGAACAAAGAGAATTCGACTTCCAGGAAATATTGATGCCCCATCGTATATGAGTTTTTTAAAGGAAATCCCACTTTCACCACCCACACCAAATGCTCCTGCACTTCAGGCCATACATTTCAATCCCTGTATCTTTAACCTCCTTGTTAAGTTTGGCTCATCCAGAATCAAAGCTGTAAAACTACAAATTGTTCTTAAAATGGAGCCCCAGATGCAGTCCATGGCTAAGATCTACCACGGACCCCTGGACCAGCCTGCTAGCCCATGCTCTGATGTTGATGACATCGAAGGCACCCCTCCCGAGGAAATCTCAGCTGCACGGCT